>NC_132851.1:34046969-34350000 GCF_048164855.1 Canis lupus baileyi | reverse complement strand
AGCCTTATCATCTTGTGTACTTTGGGATAGGATGAACAAAAATGACCTAGAATAGCTTCTGGCAAACCAGATGAAGTTTTATTGAGAAGGATGCATTTTCTCCTAAGAGGATCTATATATTTCCTGGCATATGCCATGTGATTGATCGTGGCTTTGAAAACTTTTAAGGTAATTTTCTTGTCCCTGTGTGGCTTGGTGACTATGTGTGGTCTTGCTTTGTCATTTAAAGGTCAACATTCAGTATGTATCCAATTTGTGTTCAATTACTTCAGCTCCGTAAATACTCCTTTGTTCGTTGGTACATGAGTCATCTTTCTCTTAGAAAGGACTTTCAGTTCTAAAACAATGAACTTATTGACTGCTACATAGAAATTGATAGTAAGAATGGGATACATCAGTCGACAGTGACTTACCCTATACTGCTACTGTTGAAATATGTGAGATTTCCAAGGTAATGATTGGGACTCCCCTACCTCACCCCCAGGGGGAAGTACAAGGAGGGAGGCAACACAGCCTTTAAGAAAAAGATGAGAAACATATAAGTGAACATTATTTGCATCTCTGTTCAAGAATGATGGAAGAGACATAGCATGACAGAGAATGACACCGACTGGAAGTAGAAAATACAAGGGAAATAAGGGAAGACATCCTGCTGGAGTATAGAGGATCAGGTATTTGAACTCAGACAATTCTAGGTTCAAATCCTCACTCTACTATTGGTAACTGTGACCTTGGGAAAGGTACTTAATGATGAATCATCTGGGTTAGTCCATTGACAAAACAAAGGGATTACTGTATTTATTAGAATTGTTGTGATACTACTACTACTACTAATAATAATAATAATAAATAGTGGATGAAAGAAACTGAGCATAGTAGACAGTATTTAGGAAAAGTTAGTCTCTTTTGCAGCAGGCACTGCTGGCTCTGAGTTTTGGAGAGAAGAGAAGAGAAAAGCAGATAGAGATATTTTACCCTGGGGGTATGCACAGTCTGAATGTGACAATAACCACACATATGTGGCATATGTGAGTGTGTGTGTGCACGCAAATGTATGTGAGTCTGTGAAAAGTTGTATGTGCTAAAAAGAGGTTAAGATAAAATGCCATAGGAGTTTACAAAAAAGGAGGGAATTAGAAGCTAAAAGAAAAATATAATTTGATTCACAGTTAGTACATTTCAAATTCTGAGAGCCATCCTAGGTTCTCCCTTCTTTTTTTTTTAAGATTTTATTTATTCATGAGAGACACACAGAGAGAGGCAGAGACACAGCCAGAGGGAGAAGCAGGCTCCATGCAGGGAGCCCAACGTGGACTTAATCCCAGGCCTCCAGGATCATACCCTGGGCCAAAGGCGGGCTAAACCCCTGAGCCACCTGGGCTGCCCTAGGTTCTCCCTTCTTGATCACCCTTGTTTCCCCACATCATGTCTAATCAGTCCGTAATTTCTGTTAAGCATAGCTAAGCAATGGCCTGATCTCTGGTCCTCATCCTCCTCCTTCTTCCCTCACATTGAGGTTCTACAATGTTTCCTCCACCTGGTCTGCCGACCTGAAACCTGACCTCGACTCCTTCAGTCCATTCTGCATACATGGCGAGGGATCTGATATTACTCCCTAAATGCGCAATACATATATACACATATATAATCTATGAGAAGGACCCAGGAGGTAAAAGGACAGAGAATGTTTTAAGGCCCACAAATATATCCCTGTGCAAATAAGATGTTATACTCAATTGGATTAGGAATCACAGTGAGTTATATGACCTGGTTGCAGTAATCGCATTAAACAACCATATTATTTCAATAATAAAATAAACCCATTGAAACAGATTATTTTCTGGGATAATTACTTAACTAATTTAAAAGTGGCAGGAGGATGAATGTTCCAATCTTTGCATTTTATTATCTCTTCACTGTATGCAGCCAGAAAAATACTGTCTTTGGCAACCATATTTCTTTACATTTATAGAGATGTCCCACTTCCTTTTCCCAAAGTTAAATTTTAACATATGTATCCATATTTCATCTGTATATAAAGATCTCACTATGAAGGGCTCCTATCAACATGCCCTCTTTAAGCTGGCCTTTCTGGGTCCCTAAATAGATCCAGTCGCCTGCTGTATATCCCAGAGCAGCTTGTGCACAGCCATTTGTGGCTATCATTGAAGCTGGACCACTTGGAGAATATTCGTGAGACAAATGGAGCAGGGGCAGGATCTGTCTTGCTTGCTGCTGGATCTGCTGCAGCAAGCCCAGTGCATGGCCCACAGCCGTGCTCACAGAGTATTTGCTAAGTAGATAATGAAGTGTATGGACGACAGTGTTGCTCTTACCTGCATTTCTTAATTCAGGACAGTGTGGCCAAATGAGGTACTAATGAATCCAATTCCTCATCTAAACAACAGGTGCTAGCTTTAAACGCATCCAATACTGACGCAGGGAAATCCTGACTTGCCACAACCTGCCCAGAGCTCAGTTTCTCCTCTATTCCAGGTGCTGATTAAGAGGATGCACTCTGATGTAACTGCTTGTGTCCTAAACCCATCTCTGCCACTCATTAGCTGCATGATGTCAGGTTAATCACTTAACATTTCTATGTCTCAGTTTTTCATTTGTAAAGAGTGGCTAGTAAAAGTGCCTCCTTGCAAGGGTCTTTAAGAGGAATAAATGAGCTACCACTATACAAAATATTATAATAGAAGTAAACAAAGTCCTTGGTGCTGGCTCATTATGACTTACATTTTTATTGTTACTATTTAAATGAAGTATTATACTACACTAGATACCATGTAATAAAATGAGAGTACCAGTAAAATAGCACAGTGCCTGGTACAAAGTAAACAAATTGTAGCAGGCATGATTATTCCTAGTAGTAGTATTAGCAGCAACCACGTTATCATTTAACCTTATTTACTAGACTGCAATTAATCATCAGTAGCATAGGAAAAATTTATAGAAATATTAATAGTTGACACTGACTGTATATTTATCACTTTATATGTATTAAATACCCAGAGAGAAAGAATTAAGAAGCAGTTAGATGATGGAACCTGGAGCCCCATTACTGAGATCTGTACCCCATCTGTGTCACTCGCTCACTAAGAGGCTTTGGATGAATCCTCCTGTGCCTATCTTTGGATAGATAATAATAGCACTTACTTCAAGGTTTTGTTGTGAGGGATAAAAGAGGTGCGTGCAAAATAGAAGGGAAATAACAACATGACTAGCATTTACTAAACAATACATGTTCGGTAGTATTATTATTTTATCCTCATAACAACCTCAAATGTTATAAATAAATGTTATCTGCCCATTATAGAGCCATAGGAGGTGATCTATGGAAGGGAAATTACTTTTCCAAGTTTATACAGCAATTCAGTGTCAGGGTTGGTCTTCGAGTTGAGTCAGTCTGATGCTAGAGCCTGTGTTGAACAGATGACAGAGCACCCCCTAGAGAGACAGGTGGGGTTTCAGGTACACTGGTGTTGGAGGTTATGCTTGCTGTGCTGCTTGGCCACTGTCCACCTCCAGATGATCATGATGATGCCCCTGCTTGCTTATGTGGGCTTTTCAGAATAGCTCCCCTACCGGCAATGTCTTTGTAAATCTTTCCCGATAATTATGAAATGACATTTTGTCAGATTATAAGTAGTAATTTCACTTTTTAAAATCTTGACAATGTAGCCCCTAATTTCTACTGGTTATACATCTAGTGTGGCCCCACCTTCATTAGTATCTCCCCCTTTTTCTCTCACCCCATCCTCAGTGTAAGGTCATCATTCATGTGTTCCTCATTCATTCACCCATTTGTGTGTTACTACACATCAGACACTGCTGTACATGCTGGAGATACAACAATTAAGATACTGTCTTGGTCCCTTGTGGTGACACCAACTAGTCTGGCTTAGTTTTAAACATGTGACATTTCTAGCCCTTGCTTACCCAACTACTGTCCCTAATTCCAGTGTCCCAGTGGACACTCCCCTCCACTGCATTTCAGTACAGTGTGCCTGTGTCTTTCTTTGCAGTGTGCACCTACCGACCTTCTCACTCCCAAAACTTGTAGTCAATCCATATGACTGTCTTTCTTCCTTGATTCCTGGTTCTCTTCTATTTTCCAGTGAGATAGAAAGTGGCTACTATACCACAAGTCCATGGCTTAAAAGCTGGATTCCGGGCAGCCCCAGTGGCGCAGCGGTTTAGCGCCGCCTGCAGCCCAGGGTGTGATCCTGGAGACCCCAGGATCGAGTCCCACATCGGGCTCCCTGCATGGAGCTTGCTTCTCCCTCTGCCTGTGTCTCTGTCTCTCTCTCTAGCTGTGTCTCTATGAATAAATAAATAAAATCTTAAAAAAAAAAAGCTGGATTCCTTTTATAGGTTCCAGAAGCCTCATATAGCCTAGACAGCAGGCCTGCCAAGATAGCTAGTAATATATTTTATCCTGGTGAATAATTTTCTACACTAGATCCTATCTCCCACAGAAGTGATTGAGTGTCTGTAAGTCCTTGTCTGAGAATTTGTCTTCATAATCTATTCTCCCAAAATCAATGCCTTTGACCTGGGTGGGATATGATTACCCTACCCTTCTGGACGAGGTCATTTTATTGTAAGCCTCTGTGTTATGAGGGCCGATTATTAAAACTGGTTAATTTCTTACCAATCCTACCTTTATCAAGACCAAAACCCCTCCATCTTCCTTTTCCAACCCTTGAATGTTCTGTACACCAGAAAATGCACATTAATAAACACTGGCCTTAGACATGCTGAGAAGAATAAAAATATTTCACTTCTGATATCCCACTGAGAGTCACACAAACTCAAATCAGAAATTCTTTACATATGTCCCCCAACTCTTTCATATTTCCATTTTCTTTACATTTCCATCTTTAATACCAAACCATTGGCATCTTCCATTTACAACAGATCCCAGTTTGTGTGAAAAGGCAGAAAAGGGATATTGCAAAATGCTTTCCCATGGGTTGTATAAATACTGCTTTCTCTGAGTGTAGTGAGAGTCCCACTTTTCCTGCTAGCCTCACGCAGAGATGCTTCTCTCCAATGGTCATAAACAAAACACCAACAGATGTGAGGAACAAGTGAATATCAAGAAGGCAGTCACCATGGCAACAATAACCATGGAAAGTCCTCTAAACAACCATCCCTGCACCAGCGTCTACTCAGAAATTCAGAGCATTCAGCTCACAGAAATACAAAAGAGAGAGAGAGAGAGAGAGAGAGAGAGAGAGAGAAAGCCAAGAGAACATCAATGCAGTGGGTAGAAAATGAGCTCAAAGTTGAAAAATTGAAACTCTCGTCAGAAGTTTCACTTCTCTGCCCAAACCCAGGGCTTGCTCAAGGCAGAATTATGAAGGGAGATATTTTCTGTGGCTTCCCTTTGCCTACAGGATAGACTGTAGTCTTTAGTCTGATAGTTGAGTGTTTCTGCAGCCTACATTTTTTTTTTTTGATTATTTGTCACTTGTCTAGCTGAGATAGCTTCTCAAGTCAAAATAGTGTAACTCATTCTCTTCTGGATATAAAACATGCATTTCTAATGCTGACTCACATTGCAAAAATTATTCCCCTTTTGTGAAAGTCTAGTTCTTCTTAAATTCGCCTATAAATACCCCAAACAACTCTTCCTAAGTCTCTGAACTTCCATTTCATCCAAGAAGTCTTTTTTTTTTTAGATTTTATTTATTTATTTATTTATTTATTTATTTATTTATTTATTTATCCAAGAGAGACACAGAATGAGAGAGAGAGGCAGAGACACAGGCAGAGGAAGAAGCAGGCTCCATGCAAGGAGCCCGATGTGGAACTCGATCCCAGGACTCCAGGATCATGCCCTGGGCCGAAGGCAGGGTCCAAAACGATGAGTCACCCAGAGATCACCCATGAAATCTTCTCCAGCCACTGTAACTGATGGTTATTTCTTGAAATAGGAAGACAAATTCCCTGGGTTCATCCTCAACTTGAATATTTAAAATTGGGCAGCATGACACTTTGTCACATGTAAAATGATGTGAACAAAATACTTTCATGTGACAATCAAGTGATATGATGTAGGTAAATTAAATGATAGGAGGCTGCAAATCTCATTGACAGTATTATTTTTGACTAATATAATTTCTCCTCTCTCTAATTTGCTATCTCCCTGTCATCTTCATGGAAGAGTATCAGTTGGCATGTAGTAAAAGTTCAGTCAATATGTATAAATCAGCGAAGAAGGTGGGATATAGAATGCCAAGGTAGAGTGAATCTTTCAACATATACTTAAATAATGGAACAATATGAAAGACAGATTTGGAAGAATATATATATTTTTCCCCTATCATAAACCAACCTAAATTTTATCTTCTTTCAAACTGTGCTTTCCCCATAATTAAAGACTCAACTGATATTTTAGGTATCAATGACCAATGACTCAGTTCACAAAAAAAATCCATGAGACATTTTTTTTGAGGATTGTCAAAACTGTGAAAAACCATAATCATAAATGAACACTGTCTGAGTGAACTAAAGACATTAAGTAAACCACCTTTCTCCTGTGCATGGATGTCTACTCATTCCTCAAAAGTCTCTCCGCTGTCATCTCTTCCCTGAAACCCCCTGTCCCTGCCTACAGTATGTGGGCATTGACTCTTCTATAGCATCTTTGCTAGTTGTTTAATACTACTTATCACACTATTAAAATATGTTGTTTACTTGTTAACCTGCGCCTCCTCTATTCTTCTATTTGGTATCCTGTGTTTCCTTTGTTGCTCCCATGTCCATAATACAGCCTAGTGTCAACCACAAAGTCATTACTTGTTGCATTAGTGCATTAGTATATGGGTGAAAGATGGAATCAACAAATAAAAAAAGAATGAATCAATCAAATTAAATAGATGTCACATATATGCAAGCACCTAGATAATTCCTCCAAATAATTCAGAAAAATTTATTTGATGTTTTAGAATAACCTTAGTTGTATGATGGCATATAATATTTTATCATCTGCATTTCTGCAAGCTTTATTAATTTACAAAAAGACTATTTACATATGCCTTATCCTTTTTTTTTCCAGGTAGGGTAATCAAGTCCTGTATGTTTTTGCAGATCATCTAGCTAAGTGGTTTTCAACCTATGGTTGTCAAACTTAACAATGAGCTGTTTTGTATATATCAAACAATCTAGGGTAAAATGGGCAAATGTCCATCATAAAGCCACAGAAGCTACAAGTTAATGCAGTTTGGCACTTAGTAGCTTCAGAACGTTGATTCTGGATGCATAAAAATAAATATATATTCATATAATTTTTAAATAAGGAGGATATTGGGAACAACTATCCTGCTCTATAACTATCACTGGTGAAGAGAAATTGAGGTCCAAAGAGAGACACTTATCATCTCCTTGGTGGTGGAGTCAGGAGACTGAATTCATTCCCCACTGTCAGAGTCATTTTCCTCTGGATTAATTCCTATGAAGGGATTTGCATCATGCTTTGAAATACCTATAACATTTCTTCATTCTTTATTTTTTCCTCCAAATATAGCTACAAGCCAAATATCACAAGAATTATGGTATGTTCTTCTTGTCTCCTGTGGGTTGTTTTGGCTAACCTACTAACAATACATACAAAAGCACTGGATGTTGAAAAGAGATAGCTGAGTTTGGGAAAAAGCTTGCAGATGACAATTTTAATGTTGTTTTTAAAATGATGTAATTCCCAAGATGACCTAGTGATTTAATTAACTCATATTAAAAAGTATGGAGGTAGGAGATGGACCAAGTGATGTCCACTTATTTTTAATTAAATTTCTAAAAGCAATGGACCTTGATCACTGCCTGGGCTGTTATCTGTAACTCATAGGTCTTAAATAAGAGGGTTTTAGTATCTAATTTTATATTAATAGAAGAGAGCTTGACAATTATTCTACAGTAGTAAATGCATAAATATATATTTTATGTGGCAGTAAAAAGACATCATTGATGCAGAACTCCTTTTTAAGGAAAATAGACTACTTTTATATAAGAAACAGTCCCGAAGTACCATCACATGCATCATCTAAACATATTTAGCATATAGTGTAATAGAATCTGAATCACATTAATGTAGCAAGAGTGGAAAACACACGTGCAAAAAAAACTATGGGAGTTTGAGGTTGATGCAATTTGAGTCACATTTATATTAAATTGCAGAAGTTAAGAGAAGGCCAAAGAGTAGAGAAGAACTTAATGTGCATTATTCTACAAGTAACAAGTGCTCACTTACTATAATCCAGGTACTGTACTAGGTGCTGACAATATAACACAGACATGGTCCTAGTTCAGAATTTACAAACTTGTGCTGGAGATTTGCAGTAGTAAGACTATACCATATAAACCTGGCATGTATCAGGAAGACTCATTGACTTACTAGACAGAGCAAGAAGTGTGTGTGTGTGTGTGTGTGTGTGTATATATATATATATATATATATATATAATTATATATATATATACATATATATATAATTATATATATATAATTAATTCTTGACATTATATGTATATATGTATGTGTGTGTGTATATACACACATATATACAAACAATATGATATATGTGTATATGTGAAAGTAAGGGACTTCACTATAGCAAGTGCTCAATGGTCTTGTTAAGGAATGAATAAATTTCAGTTCTCTTTCTCTTTTTTGTGTCATTCCTCTTATAATTGAAATTCCCTGTGAGGCAGAAAGTGGGATTTTCCAGTAACCCTGGTACTCACTCTGGATTTCTAGGATCACCCCTACTATATAGGCCAGGACAGTTTCCCTTAGTACAGGTGTGTTCCTCCCTACTGTGTAATATCTCATTGGTCCCCAGACTTCCAGCTACTGGGCATCAAGCATCCACAGGCAATTCCTATAGTAGCTACCCAGAAGTTTGGAGGTATCTTCCCCTGTAAAATTGTTCTCACATTTGCTTGTAAGAGTGATGGTATATTATAGGAAGTTCAGGGTCTTTGCCCTGAAAGAAAATTCATGCAGCATGGTCAGCAGATCAACGTGGCCCAAGCGCACCTCTTCCAGGGACACTGAGAGAACAGATTATCTTCACTCTCCTGACTTTTGTCATAGAGGTATCTCCAATAATTTTATTTCTTAATCTGCTGAGAAGAAATTGCATTTAAATGTGTGCCCTATAGAATTAATAGGGTTTCTTTTACTTAGTTAATTAATTACATTTTAGTTTTTATAAAATCTTATAATAAAATTATAGATTCAAAACCCAGAAGACCAAAGAATCACTTGAAATTTCACTATAGTAATATAATCATTGCTTATCCATTAATCTTGTTTGTTACACGGTGGTAGTCATGGTTTACAGTCTATTTTTTCCCACTATTCTCTTTAATGAGATATTTAAGCAGACAGGCTTTGCTTTGTGGTTTTAGGAACTTGGAAAGGTCCAGTAACTCCCTTATGCCTCGGTGGTTCAAGCATATACTGTGGATCTTCTGTGTGTGTGTGTGTGTGTGTGTGTGTGTGTGTGTGTGTTTATCTTTCCTGTTTGTGGGTGGGAACCTGAACCAAACGATTTATCAGAATTCTTCTCAGTTGTAAGTTTTACGATAACTGATGATTGATGAACACATCTCTTTGCTTTAGTATAGAGTACCGCACAGTAGCATGTTAAGTAAGCTCTTTATGTGTGAGAATAAAAATTTAACCATTACGGATAAAGAGGTTAGAAAGAGGAAGGGTAGAATGGGATGAAAGGGGAAAGGAAATAGAGAAACTCTCTCGAGGCCAGAAGTGCACAAGAGTACCACCATTTTGCATAAGGCTGTGGTTCAATTCACTGAAAAATCAATTGTCTGAATGGCAGCTTTAAATGACCAATTTATTTATTTTATCAAGTGATTGATTTATCAAAACTTAATTAATGTTAAGTATTTATGAAGTTCACAAGGAATTATATTATTGATCAGGATAATTTTAGCAATTTTTGATTTGTTTTGGAGTGACATTCTTGATTTGTTTAATTTGTCTTCATACAAGAAAAATTTAAGCAATGGATCATTTCTTCAAAACCAAGAGTCATAAGTAAACCTGCACTTGTTTTTAACAAAATTTTTAATATTTAGGAAAATATATTTAATCAATAACCAAAATACCAGGATGAAATAGGACCCTACATCTGAAACACTTTCACCATAAATACAGTATGTTGGGAATAATTCTGAAAAAATATGGAAGGTTAATATTTTAGTTACTAATAGCTAAGAATCAAGGATTAAGCTTGATGCAAAATTGATTGATTAGTGAATCAAAACTAAAAATCACCTAAAGATTTGCAATATTTAACATTTAAAGAATGTAGGCATATTCACAGAGGCTGAGCAACCTTGTTACCAAATAAAATCTGAAATTTAAAAATATGAACGATAAACCAACAAAATCAAGTTTAATATGACTTTTGCAAAACCAGTGAAAGTTTATTTAAAATAATTGAACTTTAAAGGAAAACAAAAAACTTAAAAAAAAATAGGAAGTAACCAAAACAGTCCAAACAGTAATAAAATTCTGAAATTTTGGTATGTAACAAGAAGCAATTGGGATACATCAACTTGGCAGCCATTTACTGAAAGATCCAATATGTGAAGTAAAAGTCTGCAGAACAGTAGAAAGGAAGAATGTCAGGAATGAATTGTTATAATGGACTTCGTGGTTGGATTAGCCATTGATCATAAATATGAAATTATAATGGAATGTTTAAAAATATTTTAAAAACCATAGACATAAATCAAGAAATGATAGTAGCAGTGGCATAGTTTTCCAAATCTAAGCATAATAAACTAACATTATTATATAGTAGTGAAAGAACTCTTTAAAAATGTGGGGCAGCCCCGGTGGCACAGCGGTTTAGCACCGCCTGCAGCCCAGGGCGTGAAAATGTGGACAAAAATTGAAATGATTTTCCAAAAAAAGGATTCAAAAGGAATCAATATAAACTGAAAAACTGCATAGTAAATGCTGACTTTCGGGTGCTTGTAATGAAGTACTATTTTCTCAATATTAGTACACCCAGAACAAGATAATCACTCCATAGCCCCTTAACTTATGTCAATTAAAATTAAAAAAAAAAAACATTTTAAGTAATCTCTACACCCAATGTGGGACTTGAAATTATAACCTCAAGTCAAGAGTTGTATGCTCTACTGACTGAGTCAGCCAAGCACAAGCACCCAAGCATCAATTAAATATTTTAAAAATATCCCAATGACAACAAAATCAAATCTACTCAACTATATCTGTGCAAAAATTTTCAGAAGCAGCAAAAACAGCCCCTAATTGTTAAAACCTTATAATTTAAATTTCATGATATATTTGTAAAACTTTGTATTTGTAGAAAGTTGGTCACTTTATAATTTGGTCATCAGTGAAATGGTCATTAGGTTGATGAACTATCTGTGTTTGCTTTTCAAAGAAATATTCCAAGTCCTTTTAAAGTTCTGTATCAGTATATAGAATGCATGTAAGACAAGCCTACATGAGCCACCAGTTGCAAATAATTCCATTCTTTTGGCAATTGGCAACGTGAAGTATTTTAAGAAGATATCAGCATGGATTTGTGACGAGCCTGAGATCAAGAGAGATCTACTGGATTAAATCAACACTAATACATAATAAGGAAAGGAATACAGGCAGGAGATTTCAGGAACTTTCCAAGAAGGGGAGTCAGAAACTATAAAACAAAAGCCCTAAACTAAGAGTGCTTTATGATTCCTTAAGCTTCTAAAACTCCCTCAGGTTTGTCATATATTTGTATATATTGCATCTTTTCCTGTTCCTCTTCAATGATAATAAAAGTGCAACAGAAAGAGGCAAAGATTCCAAAAGCTTGTGAGTTAAAGAAGAGAAAGAGTTATATTTCATTTATATGGAAACCTAGGGCCCAAGAACAATGTCCTAATTTAGTTGGTGTTAAAAAAAAAAAAGAGAGAGAGAGAGAGAAAGAGAGAAAGCTCATTTATTTAATTAGTGCATGCACAAATTAACTGTGTACAACCAAAATGAGTAAATGATTAAATAAACACTTGCTTTCTGGTGTAGGATAGATGGAGAGACAGAGAGATATATCACATCTTACTTTGAAGCCTGATTTTGGACTAAAGAAACCCCAAAGGGCAGATGAGGGCATGTTGACCCAGAGCAAGAGAACAGAAGGCTACATGTATGGAATCTAAAATGAAGAAGGAAGGGCTTTGGGAGGCAATCTGGGTTAGAAAATGAGCCCCAGGTGAATCCTAGAGCACTCCCAACAAAATTTTGAAAAATGGAGAATTAAATTTCTCAAGAATCAGATGAGACCACAGATAAAAGTATCCTCTTCAACCAGGGGACTCTGGAAAATTGATTCTTGATTTTGAAAGTAAAGTGATTTTTATGTGATTCAAAGGCATCTTCAGAGGGCAAGAAAAGTTTAATGTGTATACAGTGTGTTTGAAGACTTTTCTAGGGTCCAAGAAGCTCTCCTTTGGGTACCATAAGCTGGTTTATTATCCATTATCTGTAACACAAAGATAATGAAAGCGGTGCGATTGTCTGTTCGGAAAGCCCACAGGAATACCAAGATTTGACAGCCATGATATATCTCAGTTAGTTTTTCCTGTGTAAAACCATCACAAATCATAGAGCAGTGTGTTGGTTAAAGAGACTACACATTGAGATGATAGAGTTATTCATTTATCTTCATTGAAAGAACCCAGACTGCACCATGGTTGATAAAATAAATCTCATCCTATACAAGATTCTCTCTCCTAATGACTTCTTTTAGCAGTTTGATTAAAATTGTCTTTTTTTTCTAGTACACAACAGTGATCTCACTTTCCTGATTAGTCAATGAACCTTTTGATCCAATCTGCAGTGCTGAAATCTACAGAATGATTAGGTTTGAACAAAATTAATGATTAAAAATCCTCTTGAAAGGTGGGTTAGTGATTTAAATATATAAACAAGCTTTATTCACTTGACTGTTTCTGATACTTCATTCACATGAATTATCAATTTTTAAAATGATTTTACTTTTCAATAATCTCTTACCCAATGTGGGTTTGAACTCACAACCATGAGATCAAGAGTCCCTCACTCCACTGACTGAGTCAGCTGGGCACCCCTGAAATATCATTTCTTGATAGACCACTTCTACATAAACAGATCATCTCTTTGATGTGATCAATTCATACTAGTTGAAAAATTCAACTGGTGTACAGGTGTACAGTGAGTGTGCACAAATTGATAACATGATGAATGTTTAAAAATAAAACAATGACATAAAACATCACATACTGCAAAATAAAGCAAGTGTATAGATATTTTTGAGTATGAGTACAAAAAGAAGATAAAAAAAAGGATAAGAGAAGAAAGCACATTGGAAAGAAGGAAAAGAGAAAAGAAAGAAAGGAATGAACACAAATGAACAAATGAAGGAAGGAGTAAGCTGGGGAGAGAGTAGAGACAGAAAGGAAAAGAGAAAGGAGAGAGAAAAAGAGGTAGCTACCTACACACACTGTGTATTTACTATATGCCAGGGTCCATTATAGGTGATTTCTTATACAATCCCTACTTTAATCCCCAAATCAACCCGTGCCAGGAAGGGGTTTTGTTTATCTCTTTGATGACATTATATTCAAGAACGCTCTTCTTTTTCTTTAAAAAGAACAAAGAAAAAGAAAAAGAAAAAAAAAAGGACTTCCCACAGAGAAAATAAGACAAGACACAGCCGAATTTTTCCTTAAGTGAAAATAACTTCCTGCCATTGCATTTCTTCTGTTTTGTTTCCTTATTTTCCTTTCGTGTCCATTCCCACATTAGAAACTATTCCAAATGGTGGGATAGCCCATGCTAATATCTGAATTTCATCTTGAGACAAACCCTCTTGCTAAATAAACATTTGACCTTTTAGCGATTCCTCTGGACTCTTTCCCATTCTGGTGTCCTGAAATTGCCAACTGTCGCCGCCAAACTGTTTAGATGAAGACACTGTCTCCGTTGGAGGAAAAATACTGATATAAGACATAAGTCCACTTTTCCCTTCCTATCTTTCTCCTCTGTTTACTCTGCACACCCTGCCTTCCCTCCTCATGCAAGGCCAGAAAAGGAAGGACTTCCTAAAACTAAATTCCCATCTGAGACTTTGACCATGACTTCCACATCAGCACCATTTTTTAATAATCTTACTTTCTCTATTTTAAATGATATTGTCAGGAAAACCAACAAAATTCTATGGCTTCAGTCATTTCCCTGAGAAGTGGTTTTGTCTAGATGCGAAGGCTGACTACACATTCCTGATACCTTCAGAGGTCTTAATAAGGGTCTTATAGGCACACTACTCATTGGGATTCAGTCTCAAATTCCAGGGTCTTATTATGTACATCAGATCTGATATGACTCCACAAATCTAGGAACTGAACAATGAAGTCTACCTGACTCTACACACTCTACAGATTAAATGGTGTGGTGGAGACAGGTAATTTCAACTATCATTTACTTCCACAAAAGGGGAAAATAGGGCCACAGCAAACACTGCTAAACAGTAAATTCAAACTCCATTTAGGCAAATGTTACAAAGCTCCCAGTTTCAGGGGTAGAAAAATTATTTGATTGTGCCCTGATCATGCTTCCTAGATGTCTTTTTGGGTGAGTTCCCCAAGGATCATGACTCTACCCTCTGAAAGAACTTTCCTCTTCCATTGTCCGTCATATTCATTGATGAAGGAGACATTGGAAATATGCCACTGAATGAAGTTGTCGGCCTGCTTCCTCCCTGCGGAGAGCTGGAGACCCAGAATTCTTTTAAAAATTAACCAGTCTCAGTTATTTTTATTCCAGCCTATGGCACCTTCACTGGTACAATTCTCTTAAAAATTTTGTGGGCTTGCTGTGAACTCACTTTGATAATGCTATAGGTTTTTAGTCGCTTAGAAATCCATTTGATAAAAGCCACACCCAAGACATGTCTCTCTGTCTAGGCTGAATCACTTCTATTTCGGGAACGTCTTGCTGTTTGGGAGAAAAACCCATGGGATTCCTTGAAGTTATTTTGTCTAGAAGAGACATTGAATACATGCTCTCTTAACTCATCCAGAAGGCTTAATAAAGAAGGGCCTTTATCAAAGCTATGACCCTGGCTTAACTTCTATGCTGAATAGCACTTTTTGCTTTGTATTTTACCAGCTTAAAAGGCTAGAGGTGATAATCCATTTTAATTTTTCTAAACATCAGTGATCTCTTTCCCAAATATATTCACTCTAAGTTACACTTTGCAAGTGTGCTAATTTGTTCTTTAACTCATCTCTTTCTTGTAATTTCTGATCCTATACAGTCTAGGTAACTTGTGGAGTCCTGTATCAATGTGCTTGGAAATCCTATTGCTCAAATCCAAAATTCCACTTGATAAGTTGTCCCAAATTCCAAGACTGCAGATGCTTTTATCAAATGTTTTCTGTCACATAACATGGATTGTCATTTTTATGCTCTCCTATAACTTCCAAACCACTTTCTCAAAATCCACAACTAATATTCTGTTTCTCTATCTTCTACTATAGCAACTTGCCTTGTTATCTCTGCCTCTGCCCACCACCCAATTTCAAAGCCAATGCCCCCCTCCTTTTTTTTTAATGAGAACGTCCCTCTTCTGGTAAGGATTTTATATCAGTGAGCTATTTGCTCTATAACAAAACACACCAAAAGAAAAACAAAATCCATCCTCTCTCTTGAACATATAGGCTAGCTGTTGGCACCGTTAATTTGGCCCCAAATCAGCTGACCGCAGCTGGGCTTGCTCACGTTATCTATGGTGAGCTGGCTGTTTAGCTGGGGGTTGGCTATTCTAGGGTGACTCTGGATTATGCAGCTGGGCTCTCCTCCGCATTTACATCAATTATCTTTTTCTTTGCAATGAACCGTCTAGAATTTAGAAGATTAAAACAACATCCATCTTATGTCATGCTGATTTGGTGGATCAGTAATGTGGGCTATGCTCAGGCAGTCTTATTCGAGGTTACCCAAAAGCTCACTTGGCTCAGTTAGATCCACATAGTTTAAAGTGGCCTTATTTTCATACATCTTGCAGTTGGTGCTGACTGTAATGATTCTTCTCTCCCTAAATGCTCTCTCAAACTCAGAAAGGCTAGTTTGGGCTTCTTCAGATAGAAGACATTGTGCTGCAAGAAAGTAAAAGTGAATGCTGCCAAGTCTCTTGAGGTCTAGGTTTGGAAGTCATAAGCTCTTCTTCTACAGTATTCTGGGAAGAGCAAGTCACAAGGCCAGGTCACATGCAAAAGAAGGTGAAACAGACTCCAGCTTTTGATAGAAGGTACAACAAAGAAACTGTAGGCATTTTGACTCTACCAGAACATGTCTTTTAAATCCCTCTTGAAGACTGGCAGTTGAGGAAAAGGAAGAGAAAGCGACCCCAGTGTAATAGAGAAGAAGCAGAAATGCACACACAGATTTTAAGACTCTACTTATGTCCCATCTGTTAACAACCCCCTGGCCAAAGCAAGGGCCATGGGGCCAGGTCAGAGCACCACGTCAGGATGGGAGAAAGTTATAAACTTATAGGGAAAACAACAGATATAAGAAAGTTATTAATTGGAGCAATTAACGCAATCAATCCACAACAGCTAATGACTGGCAGAAATAAAATTTAAACATAATCTTAACTTTACTACAAAGCTGGAATCAGATAGATTTACCTTAACTGAATAATTTAAGGACATTGCCTTAAGAATAAATGCCCAAATTAACTTTTTTAAACTAAGAATAGTTAAAATGCTCTCTATAGTTGGAAGAATTTAAACTATAGTTTTTAAAGACAGATGAAGATACACAAGATCAAATTCCAATTCTACAATAATTGTTTGATCTCTGGCAAGTTAATGTAGCTCTCCTAAATTCTCTTTTCTCATCTATAAAAAGCATTGCCAATATCTACCTCAATTACATGTTATAGAGTAAATTAAATAATAATGACAGATCACAAGGTCAAACATTTTAATATCTTTTGTTTCAATATTCAAACCCAGAACTTAGAGAATTTTTGAAGCATTGTCATTCCCATGGCATTTAGACAATTCCCCTTTTACATTCCAATTTTAATTACCATTAATTAGCCATATTGTTCTAAATTTATCTCATTAAGAAAAAGTCCCAAGTTTTTCTCAAAGCTTCTCTTTGTCTGTTTCTGGAAGGACTGTCTTTCTTATTCTGCTCAATGATCACTGTTCTTGTAAAGAATACTTGTTCATTGAATTCTTTTCCAATCCATTTCCCCTATAAAATTTGCTGCATCCATATTTTATGTTTCATTAGATTCCAGAGATTTCTAGCACAACACCTCTTAAACCTTGCAGTGTTTACTTATTTATATGTCTTGCTTTCCCATCCAGACTCTGAACTTCCCTAGGGTAGTATTAACCTTAAACATAAAACTGCTAGTTATTTTACCAGCAAAAGTGGGTTTATTTGGGAATAGTTGAGAACAGCAACCTGGCACAAACAAGCTATGGCAAAATGATAGGCAACTCCAGAGAACAAAGGAGAGGAATGCTCTTTTATGGAGGCAAGGGGGATTTGGGAAGGGCTGTTGTAAACTCAAAGTCCATGAGAGTAGGCCTGGAGATGGAAGCATAATGGCTTTCCAGTGGCTGAGTCTTGAGTCTCTCACTGGCTGGGCTGTCTCCTGGGAAGGAGGAAAGCCGTCCTCCTTCCCAATGGAGTGGTAAGTTAGTATTCCTGCCAAGGTCCCTCTTTTCCAGTTAGGGCTGCAATTGAGGAGTTGTAGGGCATGAGAGCTCCCCCTGCTGGCCTCCCAACGCCATTCTAAGTGATGTTTCCTTTAATTTTCATGGTAGACAGTCTCGAGTCACCAGTTTTTTGAAAAGTTTAAACCTGGCAGTGTTCCATCACATAATTTTATTTTATTTTATTTTATTTTATTTTATTTTATTTTATTTTATTTTATTTTATTTTATTTTTTTATTTTATTTTATTTTCAATCAATACTTTCAACCATTTTCTCTAGAATTTCCCATTTCCATCCCACAACATTGCATTCTAGTACAATCCTTTTGTATGGTTTTCAGTAGTTAGTTACATTCAGTTCAGTTTCAACTTTTTGGGTTTCTGGACCCAGTTCCAGTGTGGGGTGGGTTCCTTATACCAACATGCAATTCTCAGAACACCAGCAAGGTCTTAATGTGATTTGATGTGAGGGTCCTGGAGCAAACAATCAAGAAAGAATTTTTGCGACATTTTGAGTGCAAAAAAGGTGGTTTTATTAAAGCAGAGGGACAGGATCCAAGGGCCAGAAAGAGATGCCTTGGGATTGTGAGGAGCAATTGATTATAGACTTTTAAATTGGGGGTGGGGAGGGAGGAGGTAGAGACAAAGGAAGTTTTCCAAAAGATTCTTCTATCTTTAAGAAGACTTACAGGATAGTGCAGGTCTAGCTATTGTCAAGGTAAGGTTGCTTTTTGCCTCTAGCAAAGCATTAACACTAAGACAGTTGGAAGTTCCTGGAGGAATGCCATACTCTGCCTGTCTCCATTGGGCTGCAAGTTGTAAGGAGATTTAATTTTATCTACATTTCCTTTTGTCTTTGTTCTCCACATCCAGTTCTCTAATTCAACTCCATTTTGACACTTTCCACCCAGAGGCAGCATGAGATTCCACAGGTGAAAGCCTTGACCTTCAGGACTGCCCCCTGACCCCTCCTCAGCCCTGTTACCTATGGCTACCTATTGTGCTTCTCACATGCTACAGGCTATATGAGGTTCCCATGACCTCTTCCTTATTTTTTTTTTAATTTTTAATTTACTAGAACTACTTCCAGAACACAGAGGAACATTTTACTTACTAGATCACCTGTTCATTACAAGAAGACATAACTCAGCAACAGCCAGAGGGACAAGATGTTAGGGAAGGGCATGGGAAAAGGATGTGGAGCTTTCAAGTCCTCTCTGAGCCCACCTTTCTTGATGAACCTCCATGTCTTCACCAACCCAGAAGTTCTCAAAATTCAGTTCTTTTGGGCTTTATGGAGCCCAATTCATTACATAGACATGACTCACTAAATCATTGACACCTGGAGACTGAACTCCATCTCCAGCCCCTCTCTCCACCAAGGAGGTGGGGCCGGGGTAGGATTGGAAATTCTAGGTTATCCAATCACCAGGTTGTATCCACTGGCAACCTTAGTGGCATCCTTAGTGGACCTACCGAGGGGCATTCCAAAAGTCACCTCATCAACATAATACAAGAGACATTTATATCTTCCAACACAGGAAATTCCAAAGATCTGGGAAGCTGAGAAGGAGAAGCCTTGAACAAAGACCAAGAATATATGAAGAATATTCTGGTTGCCTGAATAACCAAAGAAGCATTTTTCTTATAAATCACAATATCGCAGCCCTCATGCCTCATGCCTGGCTATGCCATTCCCCCACTTCCTGCTCAGCACTGCCTGAAGTGTAGTCATTCCATTCTCTCCCCATCTCTTGTGGACTTGCTGCCTCCAGTATGGAAAATAGGACCCAAGGTTTTCTGCAAGTGGTTCTCTTGAAGCGCCCCCTTGCGGGTAGAGATGGTCATAAAAAAAAGGAAAAAGCCCGAGAGCCCAAGGGTAAAGAAATTACCTCAGTCCTACCCCAATCTTGAATACAAGGGGCTACAAGGAGAGGGACAAGGGAAAGGTGCAGTGTCAGGGGGGCAAATTGAAACCGAATTAGTCAACCTGACCAAGCCCCGGAGACAGGATGTGAATCACAGATAATTGCAGACTATTTTAGGGCAATGGTTCTCAAACTTGGCCTGCACATTGGAATCACCTAGGGCTATTAGGAAGCACTCCAGATAGTCTAATTTAATTCATCCCTAGTGCAGCCTGGGTACCAATTTTTAAGAACTCCTTATTTTATTCTAGTATGTTGCCCTGTTGGGGGCCATTGCTAAAGAATGCAATGCATTGCTTAACTTCTCTTTTTGACAAGCGTGTCTTTGTCAACAATGACAGGGACCCAGAAAACATACCCCTGAACCTCCCATCTTACTTCTATCCCCTAAATCGACATGATCCCTGCCCCCAAATAAGCCTGTTTTAAGTGTTTATCGAATGAAGCAGAGCATTGTCATTGCTTTTACTACTTTGTGAGCTTGGGTAAGAGCTTTGTTTGGTTGACTTCTTTAAATTCTGCATCTCATACTTTCCACGACAGGGGTTCGACTATTAAAGCAACTTAATAAGCATTTATAGAATTGAAACAAAATGTGGAGATAGTCACTCCTTTTATTTCATTGGTACTTTTCACAGTGGAGGGAAAAAAATCACTATGATCACTTCTGTGTATAGCTCTTTACAACTTACAGAAAGCTTTCTTTCAACTTCAGCATCTCTTCTTATCTTTACATCATTTTTTGTGGGTTTTATTCTTCCTTTTAAAACATAAGGGGGAATTGAGGCCAGGAAAATTTAATGGCTAGTCACCCAGTGGTTCAGAGTAAAACAGAGACTTGAACCCTGGCCCTTGATCCCAATTATATGTAACTCCCAGGACGCTTAGCCATTAATTCCAGTGGCTTCTGTAAATGTTTATATATATATATATATATATATATATATATATATATATATATATATATATTTTTTTTTTTTTAACCAAAACTTCCATAAAAGCTCCACAGGGAAATCTGATAAATAATATAAGAAAAACTTGCTTCCTTTGGTGAGACTGTGACACATTTAGCAGTAGAATGAGCAGCAACCAATATCTAACAAATAGAAATAATAATTTAAAAAAGACAATTATATGATAACTACCCACAAGGTGTTGCAATCAAGCAAGTATGGTTAATATAGGCCCTTTGCAAACGTAGCTTATTGTCTCATTAGAAAAGCCCAAAGGAAGAAAAAGGAAATTAGTCCAAATTAGATGTTAATTAGAAATGTATGATGAATGGCCTGTTGCAGATATATAGATATTAAAAAGAAAATGTGGATGTTACACACGTTATCAAGGAAAATATATGCCTCTTATTATATTTGGGGGAAGGAAGAAAAGACACATTAATTGCAACTCATTTAAGATTTATCTTCAATGAAAGCTAAAATAGGCACAGTGCAAAAGTTTATTCAAATCACTTCTGTTCAATAGGCCAGGAAGAGATGAGCTGTTACAGGCTGAAGTAACCAGTGGGGCAGGCCTTACAGCTCTTATTTTGGTATGAAATTAGGTAGCCAGATTCAGCAAATAAAAATAAAGAACTCCAAATTAAATCTGAATTTTAGATAAACAGGTTTTTTTTTTTTTTAAGGTATAAATGTGTTCCGTGCAATATTTAGGACACACACTTAAAATCAATTATTTATCTTAAATTCGAATTTAACTATACACCCCGTATTTTATCTGGTAATCTTCAAATGGGGTCAAAGACAATGAGGTTCCTAATACAAATCCAGTAAGTTTCATCTTAATTAAATACCGTTCCACATTTGAGCATCACATAATCTGGATTGAGAAATACAGTTCCCCTCCTCGCCCTCCATCTCAAAGTATCTATTCCTAGGACTTCTTTCGTAAGCTGAAATGGTTGTAAGCGAACCTTGGGTCTGTATTCCCAGACCCAAAGAATAGCCTCTCTTGGGTTTTTTTCTGATACATTAGGACACATCTTGCCAGTGGATGCACTAAATAAACAAAGATGAAGCGCAGATGCTCACACAGCTCACAGCTCAAGCGGCTTGAGGCCCAGATGCTGGGTGTCGTTCCCAGAGGAGGCGCTGGGTGGCGCCGCTCCCGCTGTTAGGGGTGCGCTGTCCCTGCAAAGGCTTGCTGCCAAACAGGTGCTCCATGCTACTTGCCCTTTTCATCTTTTTGTCATAAAGAAAGCCCTCTGGGGATTCCTCTCGGTTACCAAAAACAGGTCATAAAAATGTGAACTTTTGAAAAGCAGGAGATATCTGTCTAGAGAAGAATTTAAGCGAACTTATGTGAAATCTCAGCCTGAAAACTTCATTATTTTTATTAAATATTGTATTAACTGTGTTTTCCTTCTTTCTTTCTCTCTTTCTTTTCTTAAGATTTTATTTATTCATGAGGGATACAGAGAGAGAGGCAAAGGCACAGGCAGAGGGAGAAGCAGGGTTCCTGCGGGAAGCCCGATGAGGGACTTGATCCCAGGATCCTGAGATCACGACCTGAGCCAAAGGCAGATGCTCAACCACTGAGCCACCCAAACACCCTGTTTTCTTACTTTCTATATTGATGGTCTGGCATGTGGGGCCTTGCTGACTGGGACTGGGGGAGGCCTCCCCTCAAGGGCTAATCAATTATTAAAAACCACAGATAACTTCCCTGGGAATGCAAGGTTCTCAGGCTCACCAACCAATCCAGAGCATATACCTACAGCCTGCCTCTTGTACCATAGGCATCAGACAACTCAGGGCAGCTCTTACACTCCAAGGTCCCCTCATACCTTTCAAACTAGTCAAGCCAAGCCTGATGACCCTGCTTTGACCATTCTTTCCCAGGAAACCACAGTAAAGGCTCTTGTCCACATTTTCTTGTCACTCCTTCTGCCTCCTGACTGACCCTAATGCACCCTTCACAGTGAGCCATGCCTCTTGCTCCTGGGAATTTCCTTCATGACGGTCATTTCTGTGTCTTACCTCACCTAATTAAAACAAAACCCAGGTACTTAAAAAGCGATTATGTTACTACAAGAAAGCTAAAATCCCTTTTTAAAGTACTAAAAATGATACCTCAGCAATAACCAATCTTATTATTCATTTTGATAAGGGCTTCATGTGTATAGTAATCACATGAAAACTGGAGAAGACCTACCATCTAACCTTGGCCCTCTCATGGGCCACATGATTTTATCAAGTCACATTTTTCTATCTCTATAATTTAGATAAAGCACACTAGAAAACAAGTGAAACACAAAGCAACATTAAACACACACACCCACATAAAAAGACATAGGAGGACACTCTCTACCTTCACACCTGGATGTCATGCTACCTGAAATAATCTCCCATCCTACTACAGCTTCCTACTCCTATACAACTTTCATATTTAACTGTTGCTTGACGACTTGCTCCCATTTCAGATGTCTTTTCAACGTGTTCTCCAAATGCGTGGAATTTCCCCATCATTGTTTTAACCACGGATGTTATAATTTCAAATGGTCTTTCAAATAAGACCAAATGTCTTTCAGGTACATTATTGGAATGAAATTAAAAGCACTTTTTTTATCCCACTACTATCCCCTTAAAATCATTCAGAAATGAAAGCTTTTTTTCTTACATCAATTGAAAAAAATAAATGGACAGACCTTATGACTTTTCTGCTCATTCTTGGTCAATCCTTTGTCTTAAAGCCACTTTACATCCCAAAACACCCTTATTCAAGTAATTACAATGCCTAACTCTTTGTAAGAAGCAAAAATCTAGACTAGCTTCAACATATCCATGTCTGTCAAAGCCCTGATAGCCTTGCATAGTGCACCTTCTTCCTTCTCTCTTGCTACTCTAACTGATGCTCTTGAGGTTGTTGTGAACAGGCAAGGGAGATGGGGAAGAGGGAGATCCAGTTCTTACTGGATGATCTCATGATGGGTTCTTTCTTAGGATAGGTGAAAGGTTTTTCTCTTATGGGCTGTAGCTGGAAATTGCTCTTTCTCTCTGACATAAAGTTTCTTTGCCCTGGGTAGATGGATCACTACTCCAAGAAATCTCTTGCAAATCTTTTCAGAGCAGCTAAGAAATGAGTGTTCACTTTTAGAGTCTTTAATCCCCTTGGCAGTTCTATAGGACAGGACACAGACAGCACTGTTGGAGCTCTAATCCATAGTGAATGGTAATTCCTTCCATTCCCACAGAGAACACACCCGGGAATAAAGGTAGAGCTCAACATGTATACAACCCTGTTGGCTTACCCATCAGGCAGTTAATCCCTCTCTTATCTTAAGGATTTCATGGGCAGTAGTTTGCCTCCCACACACCAGGCCTCCCAACTTTCTCTCTCCATGAAGTACTCTTAAGCTTGAAGTGAGGGGTCAGGCCTCCCTAAAAGGTGGAAATCAGAGCATTTAATTGGTTCTGTTCGATCACCCCTCCCCATCCTCCCTCTCCCCCCAGCAAATCCTCTAATTTTTCTGCACTTTGTATATCCAACTGGACATAACTCTGTGAAGGCAATGTTCACACTCAGCTTTCCTACACATTATAGAGGATTAATGTGTGTAATACACTGTCATGTACTTTGCAAATGTCTGGTACATATTTTTGAATTAATTAACTAATTAAACATTTTTGTTTATAACAATTCGCTAAAACTTGATAACTATCCAAGCAAAGACAAATAGGCATAAGAACGATTTACTTACAAAGTGTCAAAATCAGCTGTCTCAGATTTTACCTAAATATTCACAGTGAATTTTAGGGTTAAGGATGTTTTACTTAGCTCACTTGTCAAGGTATCAGAAGGATCACTATGAAAATTGGATCAAATTGCATAAAGAAAAAATTCATCTAAAAGAAATTCACCCAATAAAATATACAAATGACTAACCCATACTTAAAGATTTGATCTTGTGAGTAATCACATGAACTATTTCATCAAAGGAGAGTCTTGATTTTTGGAAAGCTATCCTGTGTCAGCACTGGTACTTTGTTAGTAAAGAACAGATCTCTGCAAACTGCTTGGAAACCACACTAGTTGCATAATCAGATTTTTATCCTTAATTTTGTAATGCTTATTCTCAGAATCCAATCCAAATAATTCAGTAAAAACACTTTTGAAATGAAGGCTTCTGTATAAGTATCTTGATTACAGCATAATGCATAATAGATAATATTGAAAAACAGTAAGGGAATGTTTAAACATATTATGATAAATCCATAAAATAAGACACGATATAACTTTTAAAATGGTGACCCTAGCAGCACTAAAATCCTCCTTCTATAACTTCCCATTGATACTGTATTTTAGTGTATGCATATATGTGTGTTTACATTAGGTTTGGAGAGTATTGATCATAGGAGGAGCCATAGTTGTAGCCTATCCATGTATTATACACACTGATGTTTGTTCCTTTGTATTGTATTGTTGTGTTGTTGCATTTCCCAATCTTTACAATTTCCCTAAATGTCAGGTATTAGACCCATAGTATAGATAAGGAATCAGAACAATTAAGAGATAGAAAGTAGATTATAACTTAAATCTCAATCTCCAAGTAAATTTGTCCATCTTATAATTCTATGGGTTTTTGAATGAAATCAATGTTTTCTGATTCCCACTGTGCTAAATTTCTAAGTAAGAAATGAAGAGATAAGACAGTGTCTGCCCTCAGTTCTATTAGGGAATAAAGGTGACTAATGTCTGCAAGGGGGAGAAGTAAAGGCAATATTAAATATCTGCATTAAGGCAGAATGATATGTCAGAG
This sequence comes from Canis lupus baileyi, assembly GCF_048164855.1. NCBI lineage: Eukaryota > Metazoa > Chordata > Mammalia > Carnivora > Canidae > Canis > Canis lupus. Next base: position 34,324,521 of record NC_132851.1, on the reverse strand, counting down.
AAAGAAGTCACCAAAGGTGTATGTTCTTTCCCTTTTTGCCGTGTAACTTTAGGCTAGTTGCTGGATACCATGGGTTTGTGATTCTTTAATGAGAATACCGACCTCATAAGGTGTTATGATGATTAACAGAAGTCATCCTTGTAATTAACACCGAATCTGATCGTAAGTGAACAGTAAATATGAGTTGCTTCCCCCTTTGCCCTGGTCTATAGATGTACCTACCAGTTCCTAGGCCAGCAAATCAGCTCAAGTATGTGAAGGAAAAAAAAGGCCAAAGTTAAGCACATCAGTCAAAGAAAATGGCAGAAAGAATTACAAGATATTATTCCAGAGCCAATTTAGTCTCCATTTATTTGACAGATTGACATCTTGTAAATATGTCACTTTTTATAATTGGGCTGTCAGAACTACAACTTGGCCTCACATAAATGGCTGCTCTAATAGTTACCTGCTGGCACTTTCTTTCTGCAAAGATATGTGCTAGCTTAATACCCAGTACTCCAGTGTGTCCTCATATTATTGGGGGGTTCTATGTAGTCCAGTACAATAGCTCCATTCTATGGATTTACATTGTTGTGGTTTCCTTGATCCTTCACTGGGTTGGATAATGAGCTTTTATGTTAGTACATCTAGTACCAGGTCACATTCACTTTACTTCCTAGGTACAATGACAATGAGCTCAGCTACCTATGCTTCCTTCTCCCATTCCAATTTCAATGTGTGTGTTGGGGAAGCTTGCTGTATATAAATCTGGGGGATGTTATCAAAGCAATTGAAAGTACCACTAATTCCTAAGCTAAATGGGTGATTATATTGCTTGGGAGGAAGTTATAACATTCCAACTTACTACTGAGAAAGGACAATATGCCAAAGCAGGAAATGGCAGTGACCCAGGACAAACCATTTTACAACTCTCACTTAGAGAAAAGGTGGGAGGTAAAATGTTTGGAGAGCCAATTCCCTCCCACCTGCCTAGAGCAAGGTCTAGGGATCATGCTTGGTGTATGTGGTTGCAGAGGAGGAATGTGTGATGGGATGAAAAGATAGCAAACAGAAAACAAGGACAGTGAACGGGAGTACTCAGTAGATAGCAAACATGTTTGACTTATCTTGGACACGGATGACTGGACTTCATTAAATACAACAAAGGAAAGCAGAGGCAAATTGTACTGCAGAAAATGTGTGATTTCAAGTATCTCTCAACTTACATAGGCTGATACAGTTCTGGACTTCTACATCACATTAAGAATATGCTTAAACAATCCAATCATAAAGAGAATAGCACCTACTCCTGTAATAATAGTTGGTAGAGGGACATCTGGGTGGCTCAGTGGTTGAGCATCTGCCTTCAGCTGGGGTAGTGATCCCGGGGTCCTGGGATTGAGTCCCGCATCGGGCCCCCTGCAGGGAGCCTGCTTCTCCCTCTGCCTATGTCTCTGCTTCTCTCTCTCTCTGTCTCTCATGAATAAATAAATAAAAATCTTTAAAAATATAGTTGGTAGAATCTATTTTTAAATGTCTAGATTAAGTACCAAATTTAGAAAATAAAGAAAAATCACCAAATCTAGAAAACCATAATTTAGAACTGCAATTCTATAGAAGAGAAGCTCTTTGGAAACTCAAATCAATGTTTTATTCTCCAAAAGATTAAAATATATATATAGAAACTGATTTTAAAAGTGAAGTGGAACTCCCAGTAGAAATTACAGAAGACATTGCTTCAATGAAAAGAAAGAAAGTAGTTATTAAAATGAAATTATTTTAAATCAAGAAAGACATATGAGCTTCACAACCAGGTGAAACATTTCAAATCTTTAAGATTATAGAAGAAAAAAAAATGTCATGCTGAAGCCTTTAAAAAATTTAACAACAGGAGAAGTCAAATTTTCAATTTTCTACCAAACATAACAGTAAAACCTGCTACAGAATTGAAAAGGTTGTAAGAAAGAATGTGAGGCATTAATAAAAGAATTAGGGCATAACATAACAAAGATAACAGAGTACACAAAACAGAAGCACTGATTGAAACCCATAGAATAAAACTTTATTGAGGTTTTGACAGAGTAACTGGTCCTGGACTGTCTGCCCAACTCTAAACAGCCATAAAACTAGGGAAAACTATACGAGGCAACAGTTTATAGACACTGGAAGACATCCGTGATTTTTAAAAGTGGGGGATCTCATGAGGTGATGCCCATGACCAGCCCAGCCTGCCTTTACTTTCAATGATTTCTCGATTATCACACTATAAGCTTTTGTCCAAGAAAAGCAGGCTAGTTTCCTTGAGCTGAAGGGGCAGAAAGCAGAGTTTAGGGCAGCTAAACTAATTGGAATTTCCAAGACAAAACACCAGAGGCAAGGAAGTCATACAAAGGGATCCAAATCCATGTGTGATTCCCCAGGAGTCTTGGGTTGGAGGGCAGGCTGAAGATGTAGTCAAGGATATACAAGTTTATCTGGATAAAAGCTGTAGAGTTGAGAGCAGAAGAGAAATACTAGGGTTTGAGCAGCTCGGGAAAATGCTCAGATTCTGACTAAGGCACAGTGCAAGACTTTTTAACTTCTAAATATCGAACTGAGACATCAGAAATCCGGTCTTAAAAGTAATAGCAAGACTTTAGAGCAAGGTGTTCTCTAGACATGCCCTAATTAAGCTCAAAACAAAGCCATGATCTGCAAGAAAGATAGAATGTGAAGGCGGAAATGGGGAGTCGCACTGGGCTTCCACAGGTCTTCCTTAACAAACCATAAAACTAAACCTTCACTAGTCTGTGGTGATCACTCAATAATTAAACTGCCTTCTAGGAAAAATATCAAAGCCTGCAAGGGACAGCAATAGAATCTAGAGTATCTATAGTGTATCAATCATAATATCCTCATATAATCAAATATTAGGAAACAATCAAAGAAAAGTTAAAGCATATACTAGAAAAAGCACAGGGGAGGAAACAATCCTGAGATGGCCAGAGGTTGAATTTAGCATAGGCTTTAAGTAAGCTAATCTGAATATGCTTGAAGAACTAAAGGAAAATGTACTTATAGTATCTATTTCTGTAGAATCAATTTCTCCCAAACTTAGCAGCTGAAAAAGCAAACTTTTATTCTGTCACAGGTTTTATGGATCAGTAATCTGGGCACAGCTTAATTTGTTTCTCTACTTCAGGGTACTCTGAGATTGCAAAGTGTTGGCCAGAGCTGGAGTCTCATCTCAAGGCTCAACTGGGAAAAGATGTTCCTCCCAGCTAAGAAGGTTTTGGCAGCATTCAGTTCCTTATGGGTTGTTGGATTGAGGACCTGGATTCCCTGCTGGCCACCCATAATCTCTTCCAGGGAGTGCCCCTCCAACAAGGCGGCACAGAAAGCCTCTGCTAACAAGGTGGAAATTATAACTTTTGGTAACTTAATCGCAGAAATGACGATCATATAACCTTTGCTCTATTCTATCGATTGTAAAAAGTCCTAACCAGCCCACACTCAATGGAAGGGGCCTATAACAACAGGGCATGAATTGTGAATATCCAAAGGTGGAGATCACTGTGTGTCATGATAGAAGTCTATATATATATATATAACATCAGCCATTAGGGAATGCAAATTAAAATCACAGCAAGATACCAGTGTACAAGCACTGAATGGTTAAATTTGCAAAGACTGTAAACACCAGATGTTGGTGGGTTTGTGGAATAGTTGGAGCACTCTTACACTGTTGAGTTGAGCATGGGAAATGGTACACTATTTTGGCAAGACAGTTTAGCAGTTTTTATAGAGTCAAGCAAACATTTAATTAGACTTTTCTTAAGGTTTATTTATTTGAGAAAAAAAGTGTGTAAGCACGAGCAGGGGTGGGGTGGGAAGCAGCAAAGGGAGAGGGAGAGAATCTCAAGCAACTTCCCATGAGCGTAGAGCCCCGTAGGGCTCATCCTAGGACCCTGAGATCATGACCTGAGCCAAAATCAAGAGTCAGATGCTTATCTGATGGAGCCCCCCACATGACCCTCAAGCGAACATTTATATTATAACCTAGTAACTGATTTTATGTACTTATCTAAAAGAATTACACATGCATGCCATACAAGGATGGTGCATAGAGTAGCTTTATTCACAATAACAGGAAACTGAAGACAGTCCAAACAAACAAGAATCAATGGGTAAAAGGATAAATATATTTAGTTAGCACAATACTACTGAAGAAATAAAAAGAACAAATTACTGATATATACAATAGCACAGGTAAAACACAAAAGCATTATGGCAAGTGAAAGAAGCCAGATATAAAGGAGAATATATTTTGTGATTCCATATGTTCGGTAACAGGCAAAATTAAGCTTTAGTAAAGGAGTCAGATGTGGGGGCAATTTGGAAAGAAGAATATGTGACTTTTTGGAGTGATGGAAATATTCTGTAATTTAATCACAGTGGTGTAAAATGAGTGTTTATATTCATCAAACTCAGAAAACTGTATAGATATAAATTGAGTATTAATTTATTTATTTATTTATTTATTTATTTGAAAGAGAAAGACAGTGAGTGTGGAAAGGAAAGGCAGAAAGAGATGGAGAGAACCCCTCAAGTGGACTCCATGCTGAACATGGAGTCTCACTTGGGGCTCAATTTCACAACCCTAAGATCACAACCTGAGCCAAAACCAAGAGCTGGACACTTAACTGACTGTGCCACCAGATACCCCTTAAGTGGATTATTTTTAATATAAATATATAAATTATGCCTCCATGAAGTTACCCTTAAAACTACATAGACAGTTATTAAGACCAAAAACTGAGAAGTAAACACATCTCAACCAAACATAAATAAAATGAACACAATCTTATTATATAATTCTGTGAATTTTTTAAATTAAAGTTTGGCAACATTGTCCTAGAAATGATAAACAGGTTAACAATGGGGAAGGGGGAATAGATAGCCTGGCTTTACACTAGCACCATCTTGAACAATAAACATCAAAGATACCAACTAACTGTGTGTGGGGACCCTAAGTATATTCTTAGACAAGTGGTCATTAATGTGTCAATGAAATATTTTCAAATAAGCAGGGCTCTAAAAGCATACTACCAATATCTACTACATGCATCATTAACTCCAAGCAGAACTGTTCACATAGAATACACTATAGGTAGTCTCCTAGAGCAGCGCAACGTAGCTGCTCTGGATTGTTCACATGCCTTTCCTGAAAAGAAGTGTGTGTGTGTGTGTGTGTGTGTGTGTGTGTGTGTTCATTTTATTATTTTTTTTAATTTTTTATTCATTTATGATAGTCACAGAGAGAGAGCGAGAGAGAGAGAGAGAGAGAGGCAGAGAGAGAAGCAGGCTCCATACACCGGGAGCCTGATGTGGGATTCGATCCCGGATCTCCAGGATCGCACCCTGGGCCAAAGGCAGGTGCCAAACCGCTGCGCCACCCAGGGATCCCTGTGTGTTCATTTTATATATAAATATAATGCATGTGCATGTGTATATGTATACACATGTGCATATATATATATATATATATATATATATATACTGACAAGCATGTATATATATTGTAGTTACTCAGATGTTAGCTCTTCAGAAAAGGGAAAACAGTTTATAAAAGCAGTGTAAAAAGTATAATGAAATAATTTTAAGTAAACTTATTTGTATATGGATGTATAACTATATGTATATAAATATGTGTATACTCATGCCAATATAAGAAATAGTTTTGAGGGATGCCTGGGTAGCTCAGTGGTTGAGCATCTACCTTTGGCTCAGGTCATGATCCTGGAGTTCCGGGATCAAGTTCCACTTTGGGCTCTCTGCATGGAGCCTGCTTCTCCCTCTGCCTGTGTCTGCTTCTCTCTTTCTGTGTCTCTCACAAATAAGTAAACAAAAAATTTTAAAAAATAGTTTTGAGATACAAATAAATCAAGAGATGGAATTGGACAAAAAAAAGAAATAGAAATAACACATGTAATGAAACAGATATTTTACTGATAAACACCTACAGTTGAAAATCTTGGTGATTTAACTCAAGGGAAAAATACATGGACAGAGAAAAAATTCATGAAAGTAGATTTTTGATAAATTCAATACGTTACTCAAAGATACTTTTTTTTTATTTCTGAGATGCATAATCAGAAACCAGTGGATCAAAAGTATCAGAAAATTCAAAGGCAGATATTAGTCAAATTAATAAATTGATGTATTATTTCCCAGTAGATTCAAAGCAAATGACACTTAAATTATTAAGCGAAATTCATGGATTTAAAAAAAAATCACTAAATTCTACATCTGAAACTAATATTACATTATATGTTAACTAACTGGAATTTAAATAAAAACTTGAAAAAAATAAAAAGAAACTAAAGCAAAACAAAACAAAAAACACTTAGCATTTAGAAAATAATTTGAAAAAGAAAACCAAGAATGAGGGTTATAGAAACAAATATAAATGATTCAACTAATAAAAACCATTTTCTTATGTCAAAACAAAATTCAAATACACATATTTTATAAATGCCCCACTAAAATATAACAGCTAAATATAAGAAAAGGCAAATATGTGATGTGTTTGTATACATGTGAGATTTTATTAATATTAAAATAAAATTGAAAATAAAACATGGACTAAGAAGAACTTTAATATATTGACAAGATTTATAAGCTGCAATGAGTACATAATTGCCCTAAACTGTAAAAACCCAGTAAGAGTATTGGAAAGTTTAAGTATTTAAATCATATCAAAATATTTAGAAAGTCAAGGCTGTGGTATGAGATTTTAACTCACTTTCATCCTAAGCAGCAAAGAATATTTCATTCTAAAAATATTATATTCAAAAAAGTATACAAATATGTAGTAAAAAGATATTAGCTATACTCTAATTATTGGGAGTCAAAATATGAACAATAAAAATATCCAAAAATTGAAAATAATTAAAAATGTTATAGCATGGCCTTATAAAAGTGATAATTCTATATAAAATATATTTAAGGAAAAACATACAAGATTTGATAATAATAAAATAGTATATAGAAAACTAAAAAAAATCAAATCTATTGAAAAAGATACATTTTGAAAATCTAGTGAGTGAAATAGAGCAGCTATTTGATTTTTTTGTACTTTTACACCATTATTAACGAGCACTGATAAGGTATTTCTATGTGTATTTGCCATTTGTTCTTATTTTTTTAATTATTTCTTTAAGTTCTTTGCCCATGTTATATAATTATTAATTCAAAAGAGTTCCTATACATAGTGCTTAAATGTTCAGATTTAGAAAAAGATGAGTACACAATAGGGACTCCACTAATCTCATATTGAAATAGCCATAAATATATGTGAAAGGATAAATAAAGCAGTATCATCATAAATCAATTATACCAGAAGCTGAAGGAAATTTTGGCATGGGATATAAGGACATTTTACTGAATTTTATGCAAATGTATTCAATAGCTCCACTTTTAATAATTTATCTTAGGAAAAGTCAGAAAAGTAGAATTAGTATATAACCAATGATAGAACCTTTACATAATTTTTAATATTATGGTAAAAGCTTGTGGTAGAATGTTAGGAAAAAAGTATAGAATAAAATAATAATTATAGAATATGAGCTCCAGTCAGTAAAGAAAACGTTTTAGAAGCAACTCTGAAAGTGAAATGTTTTTTTCATTCATTATCTCAATGATCTGAATGTAGGTGATTTTGTTTCTGCTTCCTTCAGTTTTTGGTAATTTCTATATGTACTACAACGGGCAGCGTCACTTTGATGCACAACAACATAATAAGGTAAAATTGTGAAAATTTATTGTAAAATATTTGGCATTTAAAAATACTGTAACTTGAGATGCTTCTTTTTTTTTTTAAGATTCTGTTTATTTATTTGAGAGAAGGGGTATGCATGAGCAGGAGGAGGAGCAGGGACAAGCAGACTCTGTGCTGATTGCAGGATCCAATGTAGAGCTTGATCTCAGGACCCCAAGATCATGACCTGAGCTTAAATCAAGAGCTGCTCAGGGCAGCTGGGTGGCTCAGTTGCTTGAGTGTCTGTCTTGGGATCAAGCCTCACCTTGGGCTCCCTGCTCAGCTGGGAGTCTGCTCCCCTCTCCCTCTACCCCTCACCCTGCTTGTGCTCTCTCTCAAGTAAATAAAAATCTTAAAAAAAAAAAAAAAGAAGTTGGATATTCAACCAACTGAGCCACCCAGTCTTCCCACTTGAGATGCTTCTTAAACGACAACAAAAATATCTGTGATTATTGAAGTAGGAACTTAAGTAAGAGGAAGAAGAAAAGTTCCAGTGTAGAGACATTGGGACAAGAGTACCTTTGGTTGAACGTGGCAGTTTCTGAGACCTAGAGGAACACAGTAGTCTACTATTTCCTTAGTCATAGAGTTATTATGAGTTATTGCCTCCTGGGGAGAGAAGAAATTGAATAGAGCTTTGATAGTGTTTTTTAATTACTAGATTTACCAGATAATCTTTCTGGTTATTACTGCAGAACATGCACTATGTACTCAACAAACCCTGCTGTGAGCTCCAGACGGTGCAAAGAAGACTAATTTGAAGAACTTTTCTATAAATGGATCTTCCCCTGGGATGAACGGCTCACTCATAGTCAAGAGTTTTGGTACCGTGTGAGGAAAAGTCTCTTAAAGAATATTGCCTTGGGTTGTCTCACTTCTTCCTAGGCTTGGGACATACTACATTGGCACTGTTCAAAGCTACAGTTGCCATGCTTGTCTAGCATTATATCCTTGGTATTATCTCCCCCCCACCCCCGACCAAGCTGGTGTGCTAGATCCTTCCCTTCTCACTTCTGTACAAGACACATGATCTTTAGAAGCTCCAGCTTTTCCACCATTTCATAAAACACCCTATCTCTCCCATTTTCTTCTTTTGCTTATTCCTATAATCAAACTCACTGAAGGATGGAGGGAAGGAAGGAAGAAAAAAAGGAAGGATAGAAGGAAGGAAGGAAAGAAGAGAAAAAGGAAGGATGGAAGGAAAGAAGGGAAGGGAGGAAGGGGAAAGAAAGAAGAAGAAAGAAAGAAAGAAAGAAAGAAAGAAAGAAAGAAAGAAAGAAAGAAAGAAAGACTGATTGATTAAACTCCCTTTTGCTCCATATATTTTCAAATTCTTTCCAGCTGCATTTAATATTTCCTTTCAGTATACTCTTGTATAAATTTACTTTTATCATAGCAGTAATCACAGGAAGTTTTATATTAGGATCTTTTTTAGGTAAGCACCTTTGCCTGTTAACCATAAGCTGTTGTAGGAAAGAAGTTCTCTCTTTAATTTTTTCATCCCTTGCACTGAAAATGCTCAAGAAGGAATCATTAGATTTTAATGTTTAAAAATCTGTGTAAAAATATTCCATTCAGGCACTTGTACATTTAATTCAATGAACATGTATCGCATCTAATTGTATATCAAGTTCTGTATTAGATATAAAAGACATAAAGATAAATAAGAAGAGAACTTATATTTAAGGAGTTTAATAACTATGTATCATTTTTGTAGGAAGGCGGAAGCACATTCTTCCTTGCTGATTAATCAGCAAAAATATTTCTATAATTTTATAAGTTTTCTGTGTAACGCAGATGCCAGTTGCCAATGATACAATTTAACTCGACAATGACTGAATTCCACAAAGACTCTGGAAGACCCATATTTGAATGGTTCATCTTGAGGGGTTTTCTTTGAACTCTTTGTCCTCCAATCAGAAAATTATATATATGGTTCCCTGTCTTGTGAACAAGCTGTTACACATAAGATCTAAAGGGAAGAAATCAATAGAACTTTGTCATCTCTAAACCAGAAGGGATTATTTCTCAGACTATCTCCCTTGTGTGTAAATATGTGCATTTTGTTAGATTGTATCACTTGTGACAAGAGAATCTGTTTAACAGACACTTGGTTTAGATGTTGGCCAATGTTGAGGAAAGGAAAATAAACCATCAATTATTTTTTTTTAATTTTCATTTATTTATGATAGTCACAGAGAGAGAGAGAGAGGCAGAGACACAGGCAGAGGGAGAAACAGGCTCCATGCACCGGGAGCCCGATGTGGGATTCGATCCCGGGTCTCCAGGATCGCTCCCTGGGCCAAAGGCAGGCGCCAAACCGCTGCGCCACCCAGGGATCCCTAAACCATCAATTATTAAGTATCATTTGGGTACAGTGTTAGACATGCTCACATTTTAGGATTTATCAGTGCCATTTCACAAATAAAGAGACTACAGCTCAGAGAAATAAGCCAACAGAAACATGTTCACTAATTTTAAATCATTTGACAACTATTAATTCATAGATTATTTTTTTTCAGGAATAGCTTCATAACAGATCATCCTCATCCTCTAACTTCCCATTATGCTCTCCAGTGTCTCACCAAATAGTTACAATGGGAATTACTGTGACACTTGGATACCTATTCTACTTTAAAATATTAAAATACATAAAAATATTTTTTCACCTTTCTCCCCACCTCCCCTCCTATCCATTCCTGACTACAGGAATTCATATACTGGAAAAGAGTTGAACATGTTCTTTTTTTTTTCCAGCAGGAGATTGGCAACTTCCATGGTCTTCTCTAGATAACATACAAGACTTCCCATGTTCAGAAACTGTAAGACGTCTACATTCCACTGACTATATCCACAGCAAATGATTCAGCATTCCCCAAACATCAGCTCTCCCATCTAAATTTACAACAACCCAATGACTTGGGGCTAATTATCTATTCACTTTTAAGTTTAAGAACCTGGATCTCAGAGTAATTAATAAACTCAAGCAATATCTTTATTTTTAACCATTATTCACTCTCTACCTTAGATCGAGTGAGCTGCCATAAATTAATATTCATTACAGGAAGCAGATGGAAAATGGGCAAGTGTTTGAAAATTCTCACCATGTGATTTTATTTTTTATTTATTTTTTTTCTTTTTTCACCATGTGATTTTAAAGTATAATTTAATCGTACATTTGGGGTGTCAAGGAGTATTTAGTTCATGTCTTTTGCATTCAAATGAGGGAACTGGAAATAATCAGTTTTTCTATTCATTCATTTAATTATTCAACTAATAAAAATATTGACAGAAATCACATCAACAGCTAACATATATTTATTTATTTATTGCTTACAGTATATCAGGCACTGGTCTGAGAATTTTATATGTATTAACTCACTGAAATATTTACTGAACACCTAACATGTACCAAGTACTGTTGTATCCTGGGGACAGAGTGCCTAATAGAGAGATGAATCTATCTTCATAGAGATGATATTTTAGTGGAATAGACAATGAATGTGCAACCGAAGAATAATATCATTAGAAATTTTTCTAATTGTACTGACAAAATTAAACAGGATTATAATACAAAGACTAACTGAAGTTGGTTATTTTAGTTAGAGTTATCAATATAGTCCTCTCTGAGGTCTCACACAAAACCAGCCAGCCCTATGCAGACAGAATTCGAAGTGCAAACGTGAGATAAATTACTAAAGATAAGGTTATTTATCCTCATTGTCCATAGTTACATGTTTGAGTTTTGGTTCAGATTTCTTTTTTCTAAGATTTTATTTATTTATTCATAGAGACACAGAGAAAGAGGCAGAGATACAGGCAGAGGGAGAAGCAGGCTCCCTGCAGGGAACCCGATGTGGGACTCAATCCCGGGACTCTAGGATCATGCCCTGAGCTGAAGGTAGGCAATTTTAACTGCTGAGCCACCCAGGTGCCCCTGGTTCAGATTTAATAGGGAGATACTGAAGAGTTTTAAGGAGGAAAATGAAATGGTATAATTTACATTTTGGAGCAACCACTTGTGGTATATGTGGAAAATGGTCTGGGGAGGGAAAAGCTTGAAATCCAAGGAGACCAATTAGAAGCCTATTGGTGATCCAGCTTAAGGATCCAGCTTAAGGATAATTCTGCCTTGGGCCACAGTGAAGGCTTGTGAAAAAGGAAAACAAGGCAGAGACTGACTATATTTTGAGACTGAATTAATGGATTTGGAAATAAAATGTGTGGGGATGGGGAGGAGAAAAAGAAATATGAAGATGACTCCCATGATTTTTGCCTTAGCAACAAAATAGTTCATGCTGCAGCAACTCACATCCCCCGGTGAAGGCTAAGAGAGAATCAGGTATAATGGGCAATCAAGAGCTCTCTTTAAAGATATTCACTCTGAGGTCTCTTTAGACATGCAAATAGAAAAGCCAAAGTGGTGTTTAGACTTATGGGGTTTGGAGCTCAGGAAGAGTAAGAAGCTTAAACGAATAGTTTGGAATCATTAATGCATAGATATTGATAAAATCTAGGAGGCTGATGAAATCACCTGTAGAAAGAATATAACAAAGGAGATGAATGGGGTGGGTTCCAGGACAAAATGCAAAGGCACACCTACGTTTAGAGGTCAGGTAGGGAAGAGGGCACATAAAGAGTAAATAAAGTGTCTGAGTAAAGAGGCCAGGGAGTAATCAGTGAGGAGGAAAGATGGGGAAGGTTAGTGTGGGATTACAAAATCCCTGAACGGAGAGGTTTTCGGGGCACGTGTGGTCGAGGGCAGAAGGCAGAGGATTTGGAAGCATGTTAAGTTTATCATGAAAAAAAAATCTGTGTAGTTTTGGATTTGAAAAGATTGGAATTGATTGAAGAAAGAACTGGAATTGAGAACACGTAGACAGAGCACATGAAAATTCATTGGAGAAATTCTGCTGTGAAAGGGAACAGATGGCCACGATAGCCAAACTGTGGAAGGAGCCTCGGTGTCCAACGAAAGATGAATGGATAAAGAAGATGTGGTTTATGTATACAATGGAATATTACTCAGCTATTAGAAATGACAAATACCCACCATTTGCTTCAACGTGGATGGAACTGGAGGGTATTATGCTGAGTGAAGTAAGTCAGTCGGAGAAGGACAAACATTATATGTTCTCATTCATTTGGGGAATATAAATAATAGTGAAAGGGAAAATAAGGGAAGGGAGAAGAAATGTGTGGGAAATATCAGAAAGGGAGACAGAACGTAAAGACTGCTAACTCTGGGAAACGAACTAGGGGCGGTAGAAGGGGAGGAGGGCGGGGGGTGGGAGTGAATGGGTGACGGGCACTGGGTGTTATTCTGTATGTTAGTAAATTGAACACCAATAAAAAAAAATGAAAGTAAAAAAAAAAAAATAAAAAATAAAAAAAGAAAGGGAACAGAGAGCCGGGGTCAGACGTGGGGTGGTATAATGTGTATGTGCATATTATGTACTCAGATACACAAGTATTATCATTATTACTTACATATAACAGACTTGAACATGTTCATGCAGAAACAGGCCTTAACCATCATTTAGAAATTGAAAGACTTGTGCTGGGAGTGAAAGGAGTTAAATAAAGGAGCTATTCTTGAAAAGATAACAGGGATTTCGAGACAAGCGTATGTGTTTCAAGTTAAAGAGGGAATATAAGTGGGACAAGAGTACAAGTCTCCTGATTTGTAGAAGGAAATATATTAATACCAGAAAGAACATCAGCCTTGAGATCAGTTAAAACCTTACTTGCCGTTTATTATCTCTGACACTTGGGAAGTTATTTGATTTCTTAGTTTCAGTTTATTTCCTGTAAAAGGAGGATAATCATATAGACCTAATAACATATAAGATGTTTTCATGATACTTCTTCCTATGACAGATTTATTAATTAACGATATTATTATGAACGAATGTCTCTAAACTACTTTGTAAATTTCATGGTCCCTCTTTATTTCCCATAGTGCCTATCCCAGTAGAGCCTCAACATTCTTAAAATGATGTCAACTTGGTAAGTATTACGTTCTGTGTTTTCCCTCTTCTCCTTTTGGACTTTGATGTAGGAAAGACGTTACGGTTAGAAGCCGACAGTCAAGAAAGAATTCTTGAGATGTCGTTGATGCAAAAAAGGTGGTTTTATTAAAGCACAGGGGCAGGACTGTGGGTAGAAAGATCTGTGGGGTCTGAAAATGGGGTCCCACTTTCAGGTTGGGAGGGGGTTAGGGAGAGTGTAAGCCTCCTAGATATTTTGGAAACTAGGTTTCCAGGATCCTGAGGGGGTTAGCTAAGCTATTGTTGGGAAAGGTTATTTATTATTTAGTAAACCTTCAGACCTGAGACCCTTCAGATGTATATTGGTGGGCCATATGCTTGGAGGATGATTGCCAACATGTATCTTGCGGGGGTAGAGATAAAGGAAATTTCCAAAGGAATTTGTGTATGTTAAAGTAGACTTGCAGGGTCCTGGGGGTTGAGCTAAAATTGCCTTTTGCCCTTAGCAAAGTATTAATGTGGAGACAGTTGAGTCCCTAGAGGAAGGTCACTGGCCGGTTTCAATGACTTGTCGATGAGCTGTAAGTAGTATGAAAATTAACAATTTTTCTCTGACTTTATTTCCCACATCAGATTCCATTTCATATGCAAACAACTTCATATAAAAATGATATTTGTGATCAAACTTGCAATTATTTAAAAACTTATTTCCTAACACAAAGCTCCTGGATGACATCTTTTTATTCCTGTAGTTTGTTAGCATATAGGATTGGATGAATTTAAAAACAACACAAATAAGAATAAAAGAGAAGTTCTCATTATGCCACTGCATTGTTTAAATATGGAATAGATTTCCCATTAATTTTGAATACCTTGATATACTGCCCCTGACCTGCTGTGATTTGGCTTCTGCCTTCCTTTCCAGACGTGTCTCCCATTTGCTCTCTGCCTCACCCCAAAGAGCCTCGGTTTCAGGTTTGCTTGGCCCTGTTAATTCAATAAATCATGCTATTTTATGCATCCTTGAGGTCTTTTCACATGTGATTACTTCTGCCAAAATGCGCTCTGACTCCTCTGCTTATTTATAAAGCTAAAGTTAGTTATCATTCAAAATAGAATGAGAATCACTTACTCTGTAAGACTGAAATCCTGGTCAGATCTAAATGTTCCAGTTTATTAAAATTAGACCTGGGGCCAAGAGTAGAAGTCAGATGACAGGCTGGCTACAAAGAACAGTGAGGGAATTTTGGAGGATGATGGAATTATTTTTATCTTGATTTTGGTCATGTTTATACAATTTTATGCATTTGTCAAATCTCCTAGAACTGTACAATGAAAAGGGTAAACTTTATAGTATGTAAATCATACCCCAGTAAACCTATGAGAAAGGCCGTTTGTGAAGTTTTCAGATCATGTGTGAATTATAAAGATGCTTTCTGCATCCTAACTTTACAGGGCAGAATAAATCATTTCCTTGATCCCTTTCCCCCAGTCTTATCTGGACTTTATGGATTGTCTTTTTTTTTTTTTTCCTTATAAAAAAGGAGAGAGAGAAAGGGAAAAGTCTAGAGTTTCCCACACTATGCTCTCTTTCCTTACATATCTCCTTATATACTTCACTCTTTCTAGACCTGGTTCAAATGCAAAAACTCCCCAAAGAGAAGATAGTCCAGGTCTCTCAAGGGTTCAAAGGACAAGGGAGGAAGAAAAATAAAAAAAGGAAAGAAATTAGTAGAAACGGAATTTGTTTAATTAGAAATTACCAACTGAATAAATACGCTTATTTTCCTTCTCGACTCCAATATATACATTACTAAATATCAAAACCAAAATCATATTAAAGGGAAAAAGAAGGATTGACCTTTAAAAATGTAGAATCAAAAAATGACACAGAAGATGAAAAATGGACATTTCTTCATAATGCAACTATAAAGAAACTAGAATCCCTTATCTAGCTAAACTGTCAATTAATATGAAGATCTTTTTTGAAAAGGCATTCCAAAATTTACTATCTTTTCATCTATTGTTAAGAATCTCAAAAAAAAAAAAAATCTCCTGAGATTTGTTCTCCACCAAAATGAGAGATTAAAACAAGAAAGAGAAAGGTGTGGGATTCTGCAGAGGCTCTAAGATAAATAGAAGCAACATGAATTCCTAAATTCAGGTAAAGGAAAATCCCAGAACAGATATGAGGCAATTACTAACTCTAGGAAAAACAAAAAGTTGTACATAACGAATGTAAGATGCCTATGCTGAGTAGTATAAATTATATAATAATAGAGGAAATTAAAACATAAGGAAATAATCATGTAAACTTATTGATTGATAATATAGCAGAAAATACTAGAATTAACAGCCCTAAGGAACAGAAAGTGGTTCCTCTGTGA
This sequence comes from Canis lupus baileyi, assembly GCF_048164855.1. Classification (NCBI taxonomy): domain Eukaryota; kingdom Metazoa; phylum Chordata; class Mammalia; order Carnivora; family Canidae; genus Canis; species Canis lupus. The sequence continues at coordinate 34,308,364 of NC_132851.1, read as the reverse complement.
AGCAAAACTTGAGGATGAAGTAGAGGGGAGTGTGGAATTCTGTTTTACTTCCCATCATTCTGGTACAGCTTGATTTTTGAATCTATGTACATTTACTGCATGGCATTTAAAAAATAATTTAAAAAACAGTGTGGGCGAATATACAAGTGAGGTAACAGGAGTTTTCTAATATTTATCACACCATGCATTGGTTGTCAATTTATTTCTCCATTTCTCCATCAGGGAGAGCTTCAAGGCAGGGATCATGTAGTAAGATTTTTAAAAAGATTTTATTTATTTATTCATGAGAGACACACAGACAGAGGCAGAGACACAGACAGAGGAAGAAGCAGGCTCCCTGCGGGGAGCCCAATGCGAACCCCATCCCAGGACCTTGGATCATCACCTGAGCCAAAGGCAGATGCTCAACCACTGAGCCACCCAGGTGCCACTGGGACCCTGTATTATTGACCTTCTGTGCCTACACAACTTGCATATAACTAACAGCATATGCTCAGATACTTCTTTGTTTTTTTAAGCAAATAATGTATGAAAACATGAATAGAGGTGGCTGCTGAGAATCCACAAAATAACAATGAATACACAAAGACAAGGCCAGTAATTGAGGGGACTGAACAGGCAACAGTGATTGACTTGAATCTTCTCACTAAATTACAGCTTTCGGCATCTCCTAGGTTGAGGGCATAAGGCTTCACATCCAGATTGCTTTAAATTCACATGGGTCCACCTCTCTGTCAAAAAACAAATGCCCTCTTGATGTTTTCTCTAGAAGTGTTGACAAACTTCAGAAGTCATCCACAAATTATCCACCTTCTTTTGTCCTCTATAATTTCATTAATGGAACCATCACACACCTGGTGATGGCTCACCTTCTATTATTCACCGTTCTTGTCTCTGGCCTTATATTTATAGATCGATCAGAAGTTAGTATAACAGTTAGTACCATTCTCAGATTCCTTTCTTTTAAAAAAACCTTTTTATTTTAAAATGATTTTAGATTCGCATGCAGCTGTATGAAATATATAGGGAGATTCTATGTACCCATCACATTTCCCCCAGTGATAACACCTTGCATGACTATGATATAATATCACAATCAAGAAATTGACATTGATATAATCCATTGACTTTATTCAGATTTCACCAGTTTTATATATACTTATCTGGGTGTCCCTAGATTCCTTCCTTCCTTCCTTTCTTCCTTCCTTCCTTCCTTCCTTCCTTCCTTCCTTCCTTCCTCCTTTCTTCTTCTTTCTTTCTTTCTTTCTTTCTTTCTTTCTTTCTTTCTTTCTTTCTTTCTTTCTTTCTTTTCTTTCTTTCTTTCTTTTCTTTTCTTTCTTTCTTTCTTTCTTTCTTTCTTTCTTTCTTTCTTTCTTTCTTTCTTTTCTTTCTTTCTTTCTTCTTTCTTTTTCTTTCTTCTTCTTTTTTTTTTTTTTGACAGCAGCTTGATTCTGTCCATGAAAGCATGTCCAACTGTGTGATATGTCCCCGCATGAGGTTCCTCTATCAAATCATTAGCCCTGGGAACATTTCCTCATCCAAGAGTCTATAGTTAAGTAAAATGTGGTTGAACTGCTACTACATCCCAGAAACTTTGCACTGAAAAGCATATTTTCCCGCTTGGTATTATCTCCAACAACCATATAAAAATTATTATTACCTGCAGATGAGAATGCTGAAACTTGGAGAGGTATGGTGACATGGATATTGTCACATGTTACAAAGTGGCATATCTATAATATTTACAATTGTCGAAAACAAGATAGCAGGCCCCTTAGCATTAGAGTCACTTATGCTAAGTAAGCCCCATATCACCAAACTCATATCACCAAACGACAGTTCTGTCTCCCCCAGAAATGGGAATTTTAAATCAGTCAATCTGTAATTACCTGATCAGCACTAGTTAGGTAATCTACACAATTGACCTGTCATCCCCTACAGGAAAGTAATCTTGCTTTAACTAACTTGCCTTTTTTGCTTAGTATAACTTCCTTGTTCCCACTCCCATCTGCCTATAAAAGTCTTTCATTTTGTACAGTTCCTCACAGCTCCATTTGCTAGATTTCATGCTGCCCGACTTGAATTGATTTTTGCTCAGATAAACCCTTAAAATTTTTGATATGCCTCAGTTTATGTTTTAAATACACTTTATCTTAAAGTCCAATTTCTTCTACAGTCTGAGAAAAATTCTTAACTGTTATTTCCTTTTTAATAACTTGTGATTTGTAAAACCAGAGGGAAAAATGAGTCAAAATGGATTTTAGTCCTACTAATTTTCATCTATTATCCATCCACTAGCCTTCCTGCATACACCTATTCCACAGTATTGGATAAATTTCCTTTGACAGACATTTTGAACTCTAGCAAAAATTTCAAAAAACATGAGGTATGACCTTCAAAGGAATTGGAATTCATCTCTGGTGTATTATGGTTTTTATTTCTGACTGTTGCTAGTCTCAAAAAAGATATCTTGATATAAAAATAAGCACTTATGGTCATTGAAATCCTTCTCTTATGATTAGCTATAAAAATATGCCCATTTCAAACATACCCTGAAATAGTAACAGAATCAGCATGTAGTTCAATTCCAAGAATTCCAAGGGTGTTTTTCCACTTTCATTAAAATGCACTGCAATGAGGAAATTATGTGAATATCATTTTAAGCTTTACAAGGAAACTTTTTAAAATTGATAGTTATAAGTGTTTACAATACAAATTCAAGGTGATTACACGATGATTAGCACTTGCTTATATGTCTCTTAAGAAACCACACAATCTGATTCCAAACAGCAATCTCTTAGAATACTTGACCTTGATGAGCTTGATGATGATTTTGGTGACAGACTTTTTAAATTAAAATTTTATTATAATGCTGTGACTTGTCACTTTCTAATATTTATGTATAACAGAGCAGCAATAGAATACTCACCTACTGGTAGCCTAATTTTGGTTTCATGTATATAGAGTTGGCAATTTCAGGGATAGCAACAATAATACTGAACATTTTTGAGAGATTAGGACATGCCAGATAATATTATGAGCAATATCTTGGTATTAATTCTATTAAAATCTGCACATTAAAAAATATTTTATGTATTTATTTCAAAAAGAGAGTGAGAACGCACACACAAGTGAGCATGAGCATGATTGTGGGGAAGGGCAGAGGGAAAGGGAGAAGCCCTGAGCAGGGAGCCCAACCCAGCTAGATCTCAGGACCTTGAGATTATGACCTGAGTCCAAGGCAGACACTTAACTGACTGAACCACCCAGGCGCCTCTAAATTCTTCACACTTTCAACAGAAGCAATTGTAGTATTCTTCAAAGGAAATCTAGGATCAAATTCTATCTTGTCAGTCCTAATTAATGGTGATTCATCGATTTCTGCACAATTCCTTATACGTAAGTTCTTCATGCCAGCCTCTAGATGGAGCTCAAGTCCTCTTCACTTCAAGGGATGTAGGAGTTGGATTCAGGTCAATGATGATGTCTGGGTCATTGAGGTTGTTCTGCTATGGGCCACCATATCACCAATGGCACCCACTGAGATGAATGAAACTTGTCTTTGATCCTTCTACATTGAAGATTCTATTTACCCTCTTTGGACCCAATTATTAGAATCAAGCAAGATCAGGGTGAGGCCCAGAGAAACTGGGGTAAAGACAAGAAATATAGGGACTATTTTTAGTGTGCCATGTTATAAAGACAGTGTAAACAAGGTTTTTGATTTGCATATAGTCCAGCTTCACTAACAACACTAGATACAGCTGCTCTTCTAGTCATCAAATATTTGGCTTCCTCTCCCTTCCTCACACAAAATACACTCACTCATGTCCCTTTGATCAGTAGAAGTAATCAGATATCATATCCACTTATGACATCAGCACTACCTATCAGAAGGTGTTTTCTAGATCAGGTGCAGTTGAAGCTCTTTGTATTTTGGAGACCTGCAAACTAAAGTTATCTCTATCAGGAATACCCAACACGAGAAAAGAAAATGAGCAGGATAACAACCCCATCTAGAAAGATAACTATGGGAAACAGAGATCAGATTTAACCCTGTAGAAATTCTGATACCCCTCTTACCAACCTTTGGGATGGGGAAAACTCCACTTGCAATCCACTTATTTTCTGGGAATAGATCTCTTTGTTCTTTGTTCTTTGGGGCTCTTGGTCACTCTCAGAAAATTTACTCACTTCCTATTATCTGATTCCTTAACCATATCTAAAATGGGCATCCAGGAATATGTCTTCCCTGGTTCCTAATAAGCTTTCTTAGCTTGGTTCGCGCTTTAAAGATTTTTTTAAAAAATTTATTTATGATAGAGAGAGAGAGAGAGAGAGGCAGAGACACAGGCAGAGGGAGAAGCAGGCTTCATGCCGGGAGCCCAACGTGGGACTCGATCCCGGGACTCCAGGATCATACCCTGGGCCAAAGGCAGGTGCTAAACTACTGAGCCACCCAGGGATCCCCTAAAATAGGCATTCAGGAATATGTCTTCCCTGGTTCCTAATAAGCTTTCTTAGCTTGGTTCTCGCTTTAAAAAGGTTCAGGATAAAGAGTAGTTTCAATCTCAAACAATCTCACTCTTTCTTAGTCTATGTTGGTAGATATTTGGACAATACACTTCTCTCAGAAGGTTAACCATCTTTTAATTTTTTTTCTTTTCAATGTATTTAAATCTCATCACTTCTATGTGGTGATTATCATCCACACAATTATTTTGAAACTTAATTCTGATGTTTGATGTTTATTTGCCTACTTACTCCACTATTTCCCCTTAACTTTATTTTTTTTATTGAAGTATAGGTGACATAACATTATATTCCCTTTAATTTTTTATTCAAATACAAATACAGTCTCAAGCCTATCAGTTTGGTGGGAAAACCACTCCTTTAAGTTCTCCTTGAGCTATTTTGCCTAATTAAAAAAAAAATCTACTGAATGACATAATCTTTTTTTTGTAAATTTATTTTTTATTGGTGTTCAATTTGCCAACATATAGCATAACACCCAGTGCTCATCCCATCAAGTGCCCCCTCAGTGCCCGTCGCCCAATCACCCCCACCCCCGCCCACCTCCCCTTCCCCCACCCCTAGTTCATTTCCCAGAGTTAGGAGTCTCTCATGTTCTGTCTCCCTTTCTGATATTTCCCACTCATTTTTTCTCCTTTCCCCTTTATTCCCTGTCACTATTTTTTATATTCCCCAAATGAATGAGACCATATAATGTTTGTCCTTCTCCGACTGATTTATTTCACTCAGCATAATACCCTCCAGTTCCATCCACGTTGAAGCAAATGGTGGGTATTTGTCGTTTCTAATGGCTGAGTAATTGAATGACATAATCTTGATTGAGATTTCCCAGTACCCTGGGGATATGGGCTCCAGTTTGAATAGCAGATTTATTGAGATTAGAAATGAGAGTGTCATTGTAATATTAAGTTTTGAGTACTGTCTTAATAGTAATATGGTTGAGAGAAGAGACTAGGAGGAGAGGCAAGTTCAGAAACTATTCCCATTCATTCACTAAACATGGATGGTGTACCCACTATACTCTAGTCAGTATTCTAGATTCTGAAGATACAAAAGTGAAAAACATAGGTAAGAATTTCTGCCATTTTGGAGCTTATATTTAGTGAAGGAATAGAATATTGGGAGGTAAATTTGAAAAGGTTTTTCTGGCCTGGGCAATGGCAGATATTCTAAGACTAGAGTTTCTTTTTCTCTTTCAGAGTTCCCATCCTTAGTAAGCATCATCTCCTTCAGGCTGCTGGGTTCCTCTCTGATTCTTTCTCCTAAGTGTAGAATAAGATTCATTAAGATGGGGGCCTCTGGATTCTTCTAAATTAGATAAAATTCTCTAAAAGCTCAGTCTCTTCCGTCCCTTTGACACCACCCCATCCTCCTCAGAATGTCAGAAGATGACAATTTCCTCGCTCATCAGAAGGGAGGCCTTTGATGAAATAACTATGAACTTTATGAATTGCAGTCTACTTTTAGTAGACTTTTCTTATTTTGATTTTCTTTTCAATCACAGGGTATTTGTCATTTGATCACTATGTACTCTTTTTCTTTTTCAAAATAGTATGTAGAATTTTGGATGTTCAAAATGCTCAACAATAAATTAATGACCCTTAAAGGAGAAGAAAAAAATTCAGGGGAGAGCAAGTGGAGAGATGGTTATAATTATACAATTTTAACAGTTTCTATAAGCTGATATAAAGAATTCCCATAGAGTTTACTGGAAAATAACAGTCTTTTTTCTCTTCTTATGAGATTATTGAAGCTTAGATTTGACATGACTTTTAACTTATTGTATGATAATAACACTTAAGGAATCATTTGAGAATCATATGACTATTGATTGATACCAGTGTAATATACTATTTTCTAGGACAAAAATCTGTCATATTGTGGAACAAAACCTAGATTTTTTTTTCCATTTGATATTTTCTGGAATGAGATTTAAGAAAATTGGCTAATTACTGGATAACTATTATTTGCCCTTCTTCCATAGCCCAGAATATCAATAGGATAATTTTCTCCTGAAGAAAAACATATTCACTTCTTTGACACAGGGAAGGGAAGAACCCCAGAGACCAATGACATAGCTTCTTCAAATGGAAGACAGCTGACCAACTCAAAGAATAATAGATGAGTAGTCTATAAACGATACCATCAAAGTCTTTGTGGAAAAATAGACATTGTTGTCCATGAGGCATATTGAATGGTCAATGTTTACACAGCTTATTAGTCTGCAGTAACTAAAATTATTGATCAATTTTACTGAAAATGCACCATCTACTCTCCCTTCCTTTATCTCTCCCTCTTGTTGTTCAAATTATCCCGTTAAATTAAAAATATATATGAGATTTCCTTTAATTATGTTTTTCTTTCAAAGGACTGCTTTATCTTTCTCTTTTCTCTTTATGGCTATATTTCTAGAAGAAATAGTCTTCTGTTACTATTTCCATCCCAATATTCCTTAACAATAATAGGTTTTTAAATTATTATTACTATCATAAAAGTTTAGACATGGTGAATCAACTGTCAATACCCATTCAAGCCTCTTCCCTCTAGTGTGCTTTCTATAGTAGGGATGATGGATGTCCTACATATGCCACTGTGATTTGTCAGTCCAATGCACACAAAGGTGACTCAGAAGGTAGACGTGAGAAAAGTCTGGACTTCTGTGTTTTCTCTCAACAAGCTTAATCTTGGAGCCTTCTATGCCACCCCCAAGGGAGCATTGGCACCTTCCAGTGTTTGGTCACTAGCCTCAGGCTGTAGAGATGCAGGATGTGGGGCTTCCATTCTGCTGAGGAAACCATAGGGAAATGGCAGCCTAGCTCTAGACCTGCCAGCAATAGCAACAGACTCTGGGCTGTGGTGTGGATGTGGAATCTGGAGCAAGCAGTGACAGTGCCATATCCCAGATGGGCAGATCGGAGGATAGATGGCAAATTTCTTGGTAGCCCTCTTCTCAAATGTCGCCTAAGGAGATATTTCTGAAACCTGAATCTACAGGATTTTTTTTTCTTTCTTTTTTTTAAGCCCTGAAAATGACTTTGTAATCCATTTAATATCCTGCAATAAATCCCTTTAAGCTTAAAATGGCCAAAGTAGATTCTTTCTCTGAACTAAACTTTGATAAATTCGGTATCACTTTCTACATATTTCATCACTTGCCTTTCCCCTCCCCCGCTTAACTCATGTTTTTTTGTTTTTGTTTTTGTTTTTTTTTAAGATTTTGTTTATTTATTCATGAGAGACACAGAGAGAGACAGAGGCAGAGACACAGACAGAGGGAGAAGCAGGCTCCATGCAGAGAGCCTGATGTGGGACTCTACCTGGGGTCTCCAGGATCAGGCCCTGGACTGAAGGCAGCGCCAAACCACTGAGCCACCACGGCTGCCCCTTAACTCATGTTTGAAAGCAAAATTGATACCTGGTTAGTATCATTACCATTTATTCTCCCACAGCCTCACAAGTGTCTAGTGGCATCTTAGTCGTACAAGATGCTCAATGGATATGTATCTGATATAGGAAGATGCTCAAAAAATAGTGGGCTATAAATTATACACCCTTTAACAACAAAGAAACAATATACCCATTACCCCAACAACTTCAACTTTTATAAAAGCAAGATAACTTCTTTCCAAATAGTCTAGGTCAAATGTTTTTATTCTTTATAACTTTTTTCTACTTCCTTCCCTACAATTGTCTTTTTATTAGAATATGATTGAAGAAAAGGATTTATCTTTAAAACAGAGATACTTCGCATGGCTGTTAGGTGGTTTATTTTATTATTTTATTTTATTTTATTTTATTTTATTTTATTTTATTTATTTTATATTTTTGTTAGGTTGTTTGAATGGATCATATAGTTAGGATTTTGAAACTAAATTTCCATCTTGATCTCTCTTACATTTCCTATTGTCACTTAAATGAAACAGAACAATGTCCCAACTTGGCAAGTTTAGAAACCTTGAGGATCATCAAAGATGATGACAGGACTTGATTTTTTTTTTTTTTTCCTGGAGCCACCCATCAGATTTCAGAAATGCTTTATACAAACTTCCTATTGTGTCACATAGAATATTAAAAAGCTGTATATTGATGACATGAGGTTTAATTAAATTAATGTTTTTACTGCTACGGCTTCATCAAATCTAATGCCTGCTAGTAACTTTTGGTGCCACTGTCTTGATTCATGCTGAGGCACCAGTGGTTTTACTAACATTGCTCTTGTGCAGTCATCTTTGCAAATGTCAACACAGTGAAAAGTGTGTTAATTAACATCTTAATATTCTTATGAAAAGAACCTTTACCTGATGAACTCCCTAATAGAATGTTAGGGACCATTAGCATGGGTTAAGGGTGTTCTTAAGTTTTTGATACCTTTTCATAAGTTTTATCTCTGGATCTTTTAAAATGTCTGGCTAAGGAAATTAACTAATGAGGGGATCCCTGGGTGGCTCAGTGGTTTGGCACCTGCCTTTGGCCCAGGGCGCGATCCTGGAGTCCCGGGATCGAGTCCCACGTCGGGCTCCCTGCATGGAGCTTGCTTCTCCCTCTGCCTATGCCTCTGTCTCTCTCTCTCTCTCTCTCTCTGTCTATCATAAATTAATTAATTAATTAATTAAAAAAATAAAAATAAGGAAGTTAACTAATAAATAAATGAATGTATGTACAATCCAGTTACTTTTTGGTAGTACTCAAGTCAATGATTTTTTTTCCTTCGGATGCGTAGCCAAACTATATCAAGTCAAATATCATTTTCATTCAATTTCAATTTTTCACATGTGAGTTTTTTCACCCCCACTGGAAGGGTCACTAAAACTTTACCCCCAAGCATCCATTTAAAGAGCAAATGCAGTTAATTCTGAAAGTCAAATTTAGTTTAACTAGAGGAGCAGTTACTAAGGCCCTTTTGTAATTGATGTGTTTTACATAAAAGCAGCATTCCATCCATTCATGAGTTCTTAACATAAAAGACATTGCATTTGAATGGAGACTACAATTTTCCTGATAACTTTTCATCACCAAGGGAGTCCTTTATTTTCTGTCAATCAATGCTGGGAAATAGGAGAGTTTTATCCACTCTAACAGAGGAGGCCTAGAGCAGCCTTTAAGTAGACAATGCTACAAATGTTTATATCTTCCTTTCTTTGCTCTGTCTAAACTAAAATGTTTTCCCCAATAGTAGACAATCTGGTATTGTTATAAATAATTACAGATTTTAAGTCCTAAAAGGAGAGTTTTGAAAATGTAGAAACTTGATTTTAGGTGCACATATTCCTTCTTAGTCTAACTTCATGCTGGTATGTACTGGCAGTTTAATTACTTAATCATCTATCAATGACCTTTGTCTGCTGTATGTATTCTTCAATAGCATTTATAGAAAAAAAAATCTGTGGTTCTTTTTTCTGTACCCTGGAAAATATATTGTGAGAGCTCTCAACAACCATTAAAATACAATGCCTACATTCTAAAAATGAAAACTGATCACTGACCCTTACATCTTTATTTGTACAAAATGACATTTCTGTGCTTCAGAATTAGTTCAAGCACTTGTTTGTTGAGCATGTGACGAAATCAAAATGAGTCACTCAACTTTCATTAACGCTTAAGATTTTTACAGTGAAAGAGGAATTACCACTCCTTACACTGAAAATATTCTTTTATGGATGAAAATATGGAAATACAAAGATGTTAGGTAACTTTCTCAATTCTTCTCTTATAATGAAAAAAAAAAGAATAAAATGAGATGTTGGCATAAAGATAATTTGTAGAGTGTTTTGTCTACTCAGCCATTCCACATTCTAAATCAATTCCGTTCTGTAGATACTTATTGTTACCTTCTGTGATCTTGAAGATAAGCAGGAATTAACCAGGAAAATGAGAGGGAGAAGAACATTAAATCAGCAGTGAGAGTGTCTGAAAATCCATGGGAGTATAAAACAACATGGTATACTGAAACACACTGAGGTGTTTCTGCAGGTTGAATTGAGGAGCAACACGAATGGCTGCTGGAGAAAGAAGTGGATGACAGTCCCTAGAGAACCCTGGATACTGTGCTCAGGAGTTTGTTTACCCTGAAAACTGTAGGAGGATACTTGTGGATCTTAAGCAAGAAGGAGACATAATCATATGGTCCATATGTGTGTTTGTATGCTTTTTAATTTTTTAAAAAACACCATGGCAAGTGTGTGGAGGGTGGATTATAGTATGGTAATGTAGACAGGGAGATCTTAAGGACTGTTTTTTGTTGTTGTTTGTTGTTTTGTATTTCAGTCACATTTTATTTATTTTATTTAAATTTAATTAATTAACATATAGGTATTATTAGTTTCAGAGGTAGAGGTCAGTGATTCATCAGTTGCATATAACACCCAGTGTTCATCATATCATGTGCCCTCCATCGTGCCCATCACCCAGTTACCCCATATCCCCAACCCCTTTTCTCTCCAGCAACCTTCAGTTTACTTCCTATGATTAAGAGTATCTTATGGTTTGTCTCCCTCTCTGATTTCCTCTTGTTTTATTTTTCCCTCCATTCCCCTATAATCTTCTGTTTTGTTTCTTACATTCCACAAATGAATGAAATCATATGATAATTGTCTTTCTCTGATTGACTTATTTTGCTTAGCATAATACCCTGTAGTTCCATCCACATCATTATACTGAGGAGTGTTTATAGAGATTGGAGTTAAGTCAGTAGTAGTGAATCTAGAGAAGAAGGGGTGGCTTTGTGTGACATTTAAAAAGTGGCATTAAAATAGCATAAATTAAATGTCAGGGGAGAAATGGAAACTTAAAAAGACTAAATTTTCTGATTTGGACAACTGGGTCCCATTATCATTAACTCAGACGGAGAAGAATATATGCCTAAGGAACTTTTTTTGGTAAAGATTATTCGATCGCTTTTGAACATTTCAAATTTGTGTTATATTTAGAGGATAGTGCCCAGCACATGGAAAGTATAAAAAAAAATAGTTGTTTAGTAGATTATGACCATAGATTCTAGGCTGAAAATACATATTTAAGAAATATTGGAATAAGAAGGTTAGTAATGAGATTTTCTCAGAGAAATTATATGAAATAAGGAGAAAGAATGTATATTCCTTAAGAAATGATAACTTTTAAGGATCAACACAAGATTCAAGATTTAGGCAGGGGGTAACAGAAATTAAAGAGACTTCTGAAGTAGCCAGGGTCACGCAGAGAAAGGCAGAGTGATGAAAAGAACTCATGTATACTGGTACCTGCACCACTGTATTTTTTTCTTGACCAGAATTTTAATATGTTTCTCAAAAATATAAGTTATTCAACCACTCAATTAATTTCCTAACCAACAAACATTTATCCCATTTGCCTGATACTTTCCAAGGTTCTGGGGTCATAAGATAAAAATTTCAGGAGCTTTTATTAGCAAACATTCTATGACAAACCAACATATTTATTGAAGGAGGTAAAATGAACATAAATCTTAAAGTCACTACTGTCTTTTTTCTCTTTGTTGTCAGTAATATTATTGTAGGAGTCTCCATCAATCCATCCCCAAGATTCCCCATCTTCTGTAAGACTTACCACAAAAACGGTTTTCTTAGGTCAAAAATATTTCCCTACCACTCTGTGCACTGAAAATTGTACTGCTTCCTTTCCTTTCATCCCATAAAAAAAAGATGAAGTAGTTATATCCAATACTCTCTTGCTGAGCAGGACACATCTTACATTTTACATCAATACATTATTGAACCATGATTTCATTGGTTTGTTCATTTACTTCTTCACTCAGCATACACACTGAGCTCTCCTTTAGCATGTCATTGAAGAAGCTAGAGTTTGCATTCATGCTAGGAACTGAAGGAAGACAAGGAAATCCTGGGAGAAAGTGATGCTTGGTGTTCCCCTTTCTGTGTGAGCAAGAAGAACCAGAAGGACTAGGTAAGGAAGTCCCTAAGCAGGTGACAAATTCATGTGAAAAGGAATGGCCCAAAGTGAAGAATCCGAGGAACCAGGGAAAAGAGTATCTGTAGTTAATTGAAGGAAGATTAAATTACAAAAAAAAAAAGTTAAAAAAATAGAGGATGAATAAATTTAATTGCTAAATTAAGGAGGTGACACTTTATTACAAATCTGTGGGGTCTCTCAGGGGAGTTTCAGCCTGAAGGGACAATTCGACTGGCATCTTAATGCCTTCTCCCTGGCAGCTGAGCTGAGGAGGCTGGCCCAGAGGCAGCACAGACTGGAGGCGGAGAGACCAGTTAGGATGCCAGTTATAATCTCATTACCTTGTCATTTATCCAGAGGGGTAAATTACTTTGAATCAGTATCATAAACATCTTGGCGAATTTTGGCAATGACATTCCAATCCATTATGATTAAAGAAATGACTTCTATTCTGGTTCCTGGGAGATTTTTCTTAATATCCCGAACTTCTGATAGTTGCCTCTGACACTGTTTTCCGTCTTTTTTTTTTTTTTTTTTTTTTTAATTTATTTATGATAGTCACACACAGAGAGAGAGAGACAGAGAGGCAGAGACACAGGCAGAGGGAGAAGCAGGCCCCATGCACCGGGAGCCTGATGTGGGATTCGATCCCGGGTCTCCAGGATCGCGTCCTGGGCTAAAGGCAGGCGCTAAACCGCTGCGCCACCCAGGGATCCCTGTTTTCCGTCTTTTGAAGACACAATAAGCCCAGCAATGAGGCCTGCCTGTGGGCAGAGGATAAAACACAATGGCCAGATTATAGAGATGAGCCAACAGATGAGGGTCCCAGGGTCAGAATTAGGTTCCATCAGTCTGTTGACGTCAGTATACATTATAGAAAGATGTCATCATGTGTTTATAGTAACAATGGCAAAATTAATGAATTTTCTTTCAAATCTAAAGAACACACAATATTACAAAGAGCAAAGACAGTAGATTTTGGAGGATGCCCCGTCAAGTGGTATATACCACATCATTTACCTGCACTGAAGATGCAGCTGTAACAACTCACTTGGTGTGTTTCACTCTTATGTATGGCTTCCCTCCGGCCTTTTCACAGTTTTGCATCTGTTGTTCCCAGTATATTCTTAGTTGGTAAATAGTTTAGGTGCTATACACAACATGGATACTGCTTTGTTAAACACAGCCTGGGGACACTAACAGCTCTCTTAACCTCATCAGACCTGCCCTTTTTTCCTAGCGTGCCAATAAGCCTGACTTTGCCTGAATCTTACTTTTCAGTTCTATAGTCACTGTCACACTTTTTCAGTCTCCCTATGTCATTGTTGCTTTGCATAAGTCTACCACTTGCTTGAGTTCTTCCTCTGGTTCTCATTTGAGACAGTCTGGCTACTGAAACCACCTGACAGGTGTGCTCCATTATAACCAGATTGCTTTAAATGAAACCAATGACTATGAGCTGACTTTATTATTTCACAGGTAAAACAAAAATCATGCCCATAATCTCAATGGATCCTTCTAATAACTATAAAGAAGGCATTATTGTGACCTTTATATAAATAAGAAATGGTGTGACTCAGAGAAGCAAAGCAACTTAATTTAAGAGGGTATACCTATTAAGGGTTGAGCAGGATAGGACATGGAGTCAAGTCCTTGTTCTGCTTGGCTAGTTGTAAGACCCGGAGGAACTCTTTTTTTTCCCCTGAGACCCATTTCCTCATGCAACAATATTGATGACTCCCATGAATCTTGAAACTTTATAATTTCAGTACCATTAAGTCATCATTGCTCTTTATACAATCTTAGGTTTCATCTCTAAATATGACTTTATACAGTACGATGATCCTCCTTTCCTTTGTCTTAAGAAAATATAAATGGATTTAAATTTCTAAAGCTATTTTTGAGAGCTTAAGATGCTACACAGGATCAGAAACTTTGATATTATACAAGATTTCTTTTACATTAGGATTTTTTTCAGGCAACTAAAGGAACTGATGATTATAGTTAAGCCTTCATTCTTCATATTCTTTTTTTTCTCACATTGTTTCTTTAAAAAAATATTTATTTACTTGAGAGTGAAAGCATGAGCAGGGGGGAGGGGCAGAGAAGGAAGCCTCACTTGGGGCTCCATCCTAGGACCCTGAGATCATGACCTGAGCTGAATGTAGATGCTTACCCGGCTGAGTCACCCAAATGCCCTTCACATTCTTTCTTAATGCAACACAACCAACAACCAAAAAAGCAAGACTTTAATAGAAATAAAAAGATTTTCCTTAAAAAATCCTGTTGGTTGCTGACATTCAGTTTATAGGTAAAAATTCTGAAATCAAAGACTAACATGGTGATTTGGCCTTCTGGCTGCCACATTCCTTCTCTGCAAGGCAGCCAAAAATATCCTTAAAAATGCAAATGCTGGAGTCAGGTTGTCTGTATTGGAGTTGTAGCCATATCACTCATCTGTGTAAGCTTGGAAGTCATCAGTGAGACATGACACAGAATCAATCCCTCTATGCCTCAGTTCCCTCATCTATAAAATGGGATGATCGGACAGTGTCTCAATTCAGACTTCTTTTAAAAGTTATAAGCAGCTAACAGAGTGACTGCTAAGTACTAAGTATCTCAAATCAGGGTTTAATATTTACTAGTATTTTTAAGGTTCTAAATACAGTACATATTCTATCTTTTAAAAAAGATTTATTTATGTATTTGGGAGGGATAGAGAGAGCATGAGAGAGCAAGTGCACCAGTGTGGGCAGGGGCAGAGGGAGAGAATCTCCAAGCAGACTCCCCGCTAAGTGTGGAGCCAGATGATATGAGGGGGCTTAACCTTAGGACCCTGAGATCATGACCTAAGCCAAAACTAAGAGTTGGAGGCTTAACTGAGTGGACCCCCCAGGCACCCCCAGTACCTGTTCTACCTTCTTTATCTTCAAAACAGCTCAATTAAGGAGAGGACATTAGGGGCACCTGTGTGACTCAGTCTGTTAATCATCTGCCTTCAGCTCAGGTCATGATCTCTGGGTCCTTGGATGGAGCCCCTCCTTGGGGCTTTCTGCTCAGTGAGGACTCTGCTTCTTTCTCTTTCTCTCCCTCTGGTCCTCCATACCACTTGTACTTTCTCTCTCTCTCAAATAAATAAATAACGTCTTTCAAAAACAAAGAGGACATTATTATCCCTATTTCACAGGTAAGGAAACTGAAACATACTTTTCCCATTAAAAGTTGAAGAACTATTAATTACTGAATGCCTGCTATTTGTTAAGCATCGAATACCTATTGTGTCATTTAAGTATCATAAATGCACTTGAGGTAAGCATTCTCCTCTCCATTTTTCAAATGAGGAATTTCGGTTACCGATAGAGTGCAGTTTGGAGTTTCCTCAAAAAGTTAAAAATAGAACGACCCTATCATCCAGGAATCACACTACTGGGTATTTATCCCCACAAATACAAAAACATTAACTCAAAGGGATACATGCACCCCTATGTTTATAGCAACATTACCTAATGTAGCCAAACTATGGAAGCAGCTCGAGTGTCCGACAGATGAATGGATAACGAAGAGGTGGTGTATACAATGGAATATTATTCAGCCATAAAAAGAGTGAAATCTTACTATTTGTAACACATGGATGGAGCTGGAGAGTATAATGCTAAGTGAAATAAGTCTGTCAGAGAAAGACAAATACCATATAATTTCACTCCTATGTGCAACTCATATTTAAGAAACAAATAGAGTATGTGACTATACCTCAGTGTCATATATCTGATGAGTGGAGACTCAATCCCAAGCTTATTTTACATTAGACTCTGTTATATTTCTGTTTTCTTTTTTATTGGGTCATGCCATCAACATACTAAGGTAAAAGTTTTGATATTTAAGGAATATTGGTAAGAATTAATAACTTTGAATGGAAAAAAAATAGCCAATTGATCAAAGATCCTGAAAAATAGTGGTTTTCTTATATGAACTATGATAAATAATAGATAGAAATATTGTAAGCTTTTCAGGCAAGTAAGGGTAATATACTATTGTCAAATCCTGAATAAATAAGGCACACTTAGGATTCTGAATGACTTGGCAGTATATATATTTGTAAGAAATAAGATAATAAAATAGAATAAAACAAAAAACATGAGACATCAGTTTCTGATTCTGTTTTCCTTGGATGCAGGGTATTGGGCACATTACTAACTTCACTAAATTTCAATAAATGTATCTTTATTTTTTCAAAAAATTTTTAAGATTGTATTTATTTATTTGAGCAAGAGAGCATAAGTGGAGAACAGAGGCAGAGGGAGAAGCAGACTCCCCGCAGAGCAGGGAGCCTGATGCAGGAATCGATCGATTGATCCCAGGACCCTGAGATTATGACTTGAGAAGAAATCAGTCCCAGGATCCTGAGATCATGACTTGAGCAGAAGGCAGACACTCAAACGACTGAGCCACCCAGGCATTCCTCAGTAAATGTATCTTTAAATTGTAAATTATAATACCTATTTTCCAAAGTTGTAAAGATTAAGTAAAATAATATATGGGAAGATTAGGGCCAATTCCACTTTATGTGGAAATAGCATCATCAAATTCACAATCCCCTTATAGTCTTTAAATTTGCTTTAATTTAATTCTTTACAATCATCCTAAAATGAAATCATTATATTTTATTTACTAATTGTTTATCATGTTTATTGAATCACAAATGTCTGCTAGAGTGCCTGGCATTTAGTGGATGTTAAACAATTAGGAATGAATGATTATGAATGGATGAGTGATTACCAGCCAGAACCTAGCATATACTCAAAAAATATTAATTTTTTTATTTGAAATTATTACTTGTTAGTAGCAAATACATGTTTTCTAACTAAAAATATTCCACTAACGGTACTAGAGGACTACAAGAGGAAAGAATCATGCAACATGATTTCTAAAAGTTCTCTACTTGCTTTTCTGCTGATAGATTTCTGAGGGTCAAGTATAGATGCGGAGACCAGGGGGTTGCTATCTCTTCTCATGAGTTTTTATATTAATTCTCATAACAAGTACTTCAGATGCCAATTAACATTCTTGCTTCTTTACATTATATAGGTTTTCCTAGTTTAAATCAAGCCAGTGAATGGGGAAATACCATAGTGTTGCAGCTTATAAAATATCTTCACCATATGTCCTTAATGCAGACCAGAAATGTATGATTTGGAAAAGTAATGAGGTGGGTGTGGAAAATCAATGTCCCGTTGCTGAAAAACAAAGGAAACTCGTATCCCAGGTATAATAGCAAAGATATACCTCAAAATGGTCAAATTCAGAGAGTTTTGAAGGCAGTCGACAGGATTTGCTGATGGATTTAATGTAATATGAAAGACATCGAGGAGCCAGAGATGAGTCTTAGAATTTTTTTTTTTTTTTGGTCGGAGCAACTAAAGGAATTATTGTCATTTACTGTCATGGGAAAAACTCAGTGAGAAACAAGTTTGGTGAGGAAGAGATAGGGGTCAAGTCAAGGTCTGTTTCACAGAGGTTACGTTTAAGATGGCTTTAAGTGAAGATATTGGAAAGTGGTGTATTTGTTACTTGTATCTGCTGTGATAAATTGTCATAATGGCTCAGAGGCTGGAGGAGCCACTGTGGTTCAGAGAGTGTAGCCTCCACAGGCCCAGGGAGCAGAGCATGAAGCCAGAGGATTACTTACAAGCTATGGAATCTAATGGTATTTGCCCTGCTTGAGTCTGAACGTACGTGAGACCAGTAACCTCTTTATTATTTTCATTTTCTTCTCTTTGTAGTGAGAACCTCTCTCCTTGGCCTGCATTTTGGGAGTAGATTTCTGTTTTCTAGTTTCACAGGTCCTTAGATGGAGATAAATTTTGCTCATGATAGAATCTACTCAGAATCTTACCCATACTTGATTTAAATGATTTTGATGAATACATTTGGGATTTTTTTAGTTTATGATATTTACATAGGACTTTGGGCTTGGAGTTAATAATCTAATGAGCTGAGACTTTTGGATGCCGGGCATGAGGTGATGTATGCCGCATGGGAGGTGGACGAGAATTTGAGGGGGCAGCCAAAGGACAGACTATTGTGGATTAAAGGAAACCCCCCACCCCCAATATACATCCAACTCCCAGAAACTATGAATGTGACCTTGTCTGGAAAAAAAAGAGTTCTTCTAGATGTAAATAAATTAAGGACCTCAAGATGAAATCACCCTGGATCATTTGGGCAGGAACTCAATCCAATAACACACATCCTTATGAGTAAAAGGCAGAGGGAATTTGAGGGAGAAACAAAATAGAGGGCCTTGTAAAGGTGGAGGACAAGGCTGCAGTTACACAGCCACAAGCCAAGGAGCTCCTGGGGCCACTGGAAGCTGTTAGGAGAAAAGCAGAGTTCTCCCCTAGAGACTCCAGGGGAGGGTGGCTCTGCTGAAACTGAGATTTTAGAGTTCTGGTATCCAGGACTATCAGGGAATAGCTGTCTCTTGTTTAGAACAACTTAGTTTATGGCAATTTGTTATGACAGCCATGGGAAATAATAAAGGTAGTTAGAAACATGGGACTAGAATCCAGGAGAGAAATCAGAGATGATCAGAGATGGAGATGGAGATATGACTTTATAAAATCATAATACTCAGTAGGATTCCACAGGAAAAATCATATATATATATATATATATATATATATATATATATATATATGAGAGAGAGACAGAGACACAGACACAGACACAGACAGAGAGAAGAGCAAAGGATTGAGCTCTGAGGCAATACAGTGTTTTGAGAAGTAATGAAATTGAGAAAGATCCATAAAAGAATACTGAAAATAAGTAAGCAGGGGAGAGCAGAAGAGCCAGCAAGGAAGAGGACCCTTGAAACTACATAAAGAATTTCAAAAAGGAAAGGCTTAGCAACGTGTCAAATGCTGCTAAATGTCAAGTGGTATGATGACTAAGAATTTAACACTGGATTTGGCAAGTAGCAGTAATTGATAACCTGAACAATGATAGTTTCAAA
The DNA here is from genome assembly GCF_048164855.1 of Canis lupus baileyi. NCBI lineage: Eukaryota > Metazoa > Chordata > Mammalia > Carnivora > Canidae > Canis > Canis lupus. The sequence goes on along the minus strand of NC_132851.1, from coordinate 34,288,896 downwards.
TATAAAAACCCAGTTACAAATATAAAGATCTGAGGGCCTCTTAGGCTCAAGAGAGATTATGGGGAGAGCCTATGGAATTGCAAAGACACAATATACTTGGAAATTTTTCTATAAAATAGAAGCAGAAAAATCATGCAAAAATTTCCACGTTTCAAACTACTTAGTATTGCGTCATTTATCTGCTCCCATTCCACAGGAAATATATTCCAAACATATTATATTTATAGTAATGAGGAAAAAACCTTTGTACATGAAATCCTATTAAGAAAGATCATATAAAAAAAAAGAAAGATCATATAAAGCAAATGCATGAGACAGAAGAGAAAAGAGGTAATCACGTGTCTTGTACTGTGCGGTTGAGGGAGATGGGATGCTGTGTACAAGTATGAAGGCTTATAGACAGAGGTGGATAAAGTTACTACATTGCATTCTCCTCTGGGAGGTAGAAGGGATGTTTATGAACATCTGGGGTCTTTGACAGGAGAAATCAACTTTGACCTTGAGTAAACACTGACCAATTTTTCTCCAATGCATTCTGGTTACAGATGCCTAAAATGTAAACATCATTGTGTTGCTTTATAACAGTTATCATACAAACCATTGAACATGATGTAGTCTTTAAACTAAAAAAAAAAAGACAACTTTATTTTCAGATGGAGCCCAGACATGTCACTAAGTATGAGGTCTGAAACAGCTTTTAAGTATGAGATCTTAACAGCTTTTTGGTTTGTCAAAATACAGTAATTGCTGCCTTGTCCATTCGCAGAGGTGGTAAGGGTTATCACTGACATTGAAACATGGTGTCTGATTCTGAGCAAGGAAAACAGTTTTTTTATATGTACTGGCCTAACGACAAATGAACTCAATTCAAATATTACCCTTAAATATCAATACCCACGAGACTGAGATCCGATACACAAATTCTTCATAGACGTTTCCCCATTTGACTATGAAGAGAACTATGTCAAACTCAACTGGTTGCTATGAGAAATTTAAGATAATGAATTCAAAGTGCATCACATATATATGGTTTCATTAATAAATATTAACAATTATCATTTAAAATTAGTTTATTATTTTGAACTACCCTCATTCCTGCCCTCAAGTAGCTCAGCATGTAGTGGAGAGAATTTTAGTCCCTAACTAAGCAAATATGTGGCAGCACAGCACACGTACTCTAATCGGGGGAGAAGTTCAAGTGTGCACTAAGCTCAGCCAGCTGTACCACTTCGTTAGTGCTCAATTAAACACACCCATAGCATCACATTTGGAAATGCATTAAGTTTGCTCAAGAGCGCAGAATGATTTATGGAGTAATGCTCTGCTGCTCCAACAGGACTTCATTTGCATGAGAAAAGGACAATTTGATCCTTCAGTACGCAATTTTCAGAGAACAGCTTTCCTTGAGCTTTACTCTTGGTTTGTTTTCACTTGGGAAGGAATTTGTCATTTTAGAAATACATGTTGTAGTCACGTGGCAACCTACAGGAGGAAAAGGCTGGAGAAAAACAATTTCTGGCCTTGAATTACTCATGTTTGGGTAAGAAGACTAAGTTGCTGTTGGCATTTAAAAATGTGTGTCTGAATAACAGTCTCCCACACAAACTTCATTCATTCAATAAATTCCAACAGTTTGACTAAATGTTCTAATTTCTGAAAGCTTAAAGCAGAGAGAGTAGTATGTGCAGGTGGTTCAGTGATTGCCTTCAGACTTGCTGGAAGGGCACCAAATGGACACGGTGGCCCCATGAGTGGTGGTTGTGCCAAATCCCCACTTCATGACCATATCCCAACTAACCTTGCTTCATCCTCAACCTCATTCAATCCATTCTTCATACTATACAGGCCTATCTTACTGATTTACACATAGTCCTTCAGTGGTCTTCTGTTGGTCTCATTACACTTAACATAACATACAGGGGCCTCCATCATTTGTCCCCTCATCCCCTGTTAAATTCCCCACCTTTTTCATTTTGATTTATGTCTTGGCTAAAAGGAAGTGCTGGTAGCTCACCACAGATATACAGATATGCTCTATATCAGTGCCTTTGCTCCTTTGGGAGTCATTTTCCTCCTCCTTGATTGACTTCCTTCTAGTTAGGCAGGTACCAACTCCTGCATGTAGCCTTTTCCTGATCTCAGCTTTTTTTTTTTTTTTTTTTTTTTAATAGAGAGAGACAGAGCAAGCAGCAAGCACACATGCAAGAGAGAGAGCTTGGGGTGGGGGCAGAGGGAGAGACAAAGAGAATCTCAAGAAGGCTCCACACCCAGTGCAGAGCCTGACATGAGGCTCAATCCCACAACCCCAAGATCATGACCTGAGCTGAAATCAAGAGCCAGACGCTCAACTGACTAAGCCACACAGGAACCCCATGATCCCAGCTTTAAAGTTCCTCAAGGCATCCCAATCTGTGTTCCCATAGTACTATGTTCTCATAGACAACCTCACATCATTGCCAACATTTGTAAGTTGCAGATACCTTTGGGTATTTGTTGATTCATAGAGATTCATTCCAAAATAAATAAATCTGCAACTTCGCACATATACATATTATGTCTAACTTGGATTATCTTGAGCTTTATCTCTGGATATATTTTGGGAATCCCCCCCTCTTGATTATGAGCTTTTTAGGATCAAATACTGTAATTTGCTATTCCTATCGATAGCATAGTACTGCACCTGTAACAACCTATTCATAAATATGTGCTTAAGTGAATCAAGTTAATAAGCGAGGCAATAAAGGTTAAGGACCTAATATATTCCAGTCACTGGACACAAAAGAGTCAGAGGCCAGCATGCTGAGGTATATAATTCTGGGTTTGCTCTACTGAGATACTACTAATTGCTAAATTTAAAGGTGCCAGTATATGTGGGACAACTTTGTGTGGGGAGTATGAGTAGGCAGTCAAGTCCCTACACTTCTTTTCACTTCATAGTTTCACTTTAAGCTCTGTCATAAATCAGCATGGTTTAATTACTTTCTTTATGTCAGCAGCACTTACATTTCTGTCTGTAGCCCTGATTGCTCCTCTTACCTTCTGACCACTTAAAATGTTCTCTTAGATATAAGAAATCACCTCAAACAAGCATGTACAAAATAAATTTTGTGATCATTTCCACCAAGTGTGGTTTTCTAATGTCTCTGTTGTTCACACGATTGACTAAATATGCACACACACACACACACACACATACACGCATATATATATATCACCTCAGGTATATTATCTATAATATCTCCTTCTGCTTCACCACCAATGTAAAATGTATTAAATATGTATGATTAGTTATCTGGATGTGAATGTGTATAAACCTAATTACTTCCTGCCATATAGTCAGTTCATATGGAGTCAGTATTTCTCATTCTTATATTATAAGGGTCTAACAAAGTGCCTGGAACTGAAACCCAGTAGACACACATGCACATATATACATATGCACACACATGCGCACATGCACACACACACACGAGAAACAAACACTTTCCCTCTGTCATTCTGTTCTCTATTGATTAGGATCCAGATTTGATGCTTGGGATGGGATAGCCATTTTGGCCTGGGAGCAGGAGGCTGTGAATTAAGGGTAATAGATCAATAATATGGAAGCATCTTGGGTCCCTGATAATTACAGAGGCACAGTAGTAGCTATGGACTGCTTTTGGGTACTAGAACAAGGAATAAACCTCTATGTTGTTGAAGTCTCTAGTGTTCTGTTCTCAGAATAAGGCTAATTTTATTTAAAACAAGTAACCTATTCATCCCTCATGAAGCTTTCTGGATATTTCCAATTTGCCTTACTTTTAGTTTCCATTTAATAAACATTCAGTCTTGCCTGAGATAAATGTTCCAGTTTCTTTACAAAGCATTACGTTTACTCCAAAGCCTTTCTGGGTTTCATGTGAGAAGCTGCCCCAATCACACTGCTCTGCTGCCCTAGCCTACAATGCAGACACCCAATGTTCCCAAGTCTTTGTTCATGATCTCTTTTTTATTGGAAATTCTTTATCCTGCTTCCTTTCTTATCTAACTCTTCTGGCATAAAGTACTGTGCTCAACAGTATTTATTGCATAAGTGAATTTATCGAAAAAGAATAAATGAATATTAAATTTTGATTCTGAGTATAAATGCAGAAGTTCTTCCATGAAAGCAGAGATTCTTGTCAGCTTTAATATTAAGGAAAGGTGCCTAGTGTGTATTAAAAGTGATATAGTCCTTGAATATAGAAAAACATATATTAATAAGGAGGAAGGTAAAAGTTCTTCTTTAATCATTATTTTTTTTTTGAAGAAAAAACTCCATAAACCATGAAACAATGTTGGAAATGATCAGATATTTGCTGAATATTGCTCTGTGATTGCCACCATCATCTGTAATGTGACCTATGCTGTACACTAGCTTAGCTCTTGATTAATCATTGTTGATCTTTGCCAATCCATCATCGTCCAAACTTTTCACTTTGAGGGGCACTATCTTAAATACTATCTGTGTTGCTATCTGTTTACACATAATAATCCTCAAGGTGCAAATATTATTCAGGTAATAAATACATATTAGGCAAAACCATATTTTCTGTTTCTTCTCAATAACCAAGCCATCTATTGAGTACAATTTATAGCAACAATCATTGTTCTCTAAATCTTCACATAATCTAAGTCCATTTAAATTGTTAATTTACATCTACGTGTCAATTTTCTTAAATAATTTCCAACTTGAATCACTCTCAAACTTGGTATATACAAACAGGAAATATATGCACTTTTGACAATTCAGTCACACAAAATAAACATCAAAATCCTTAAATGTGGCCAGGTCTCTAAATTTTAAATAAGAGACCTAGGTTAAAACCAAAGCTTTGCTACATTTTGTTGTTATTTTGGACAAGTTACTTGAGCTCTCTGGGCCTCAGATCCTGTAAAGGATAATGGTAAATATCCCACGCTTTGATTCTTTATCAGATTTCCCCAGCTGAGTGCTAAATTCTTTGAAAGCAGAGCTTGTGGTGTATTTTATTCTCAGTTACCAATAAGATATTCAATAGGCATTCCTTTTATATGGAATAGATATATTTTTATTAGACAGATTAATTTTTATAAAATAAACAAATACTACTGATAGAGCAAGGCAGACAAACAGACAGGAAAGGAGGTAGAAAAGAATAATAATCTTAGATGTTCCCAACCATGATATCCCCAAGGCACTTTAGTATTTATTGGTTATACCTCCACTTCCAGCAGTAACACTTTATCAATCATAGAAGCCCCATGGTTTCATCTTTTCTCCAGTATAGTACTGGCTCTCAAATCTGGCCACACAGATCTCTGCCAGCTCTTTCTATTGCAGAAATTATTTTCTAAAATGCTCCCAGTGAGAAGTTTGTCCCCTTTCCTCTATATAATATATATAACCATTTATATACAACTATATACACATTTTAAGTAACATACTCTGATCATATCTTAGGATCATTCACAATCTTAATTTTGCTTTATGGAGAAGGGGGTGGTCCAATATGATAGCATAGAGAAATCCTCAACTCATTTCTGCCCATAGACACACTAGGTCTACAGGTCATGTGCAACAATTCTCTCTGAAAAGGACTTGAAAATCAGATGAACAGTTCCTTCACAACGAACAGTAGAAGGGTGGCATCAGGATAGGTGGAAAAGGCAGCAATTTGGTTCCTCCACCCCTGGCAGAGTGATCACAATCAGGAAGGATCTCAGAAATCCAGAACTTCTTCCTGAGGAGGGAGGGGTTCATGCCCCATATCAGGCACACCAAACCTTGGGATCATCAATGGAAAGATGAGCCCTCAAAATGTCTGGCTCTAAAAACCACTGGAAATCATGTCTAGGACACCCAAAAGACCATAGGGAGCTGAGAAAGTTCTCTTAAAGGGCTTGCATGTGGGCTTGCTTGCCCCAGAGACCAGCACAAAAGCAGCAGTTTGAAAGCATGTAGACTATTCATGAGGGACATTTGCTATTCAGAAAGTATCTTCCATAAGGGCAGGAGCTTATTGGTACTCTTTCTAAGGACAGAGGGGCCAGTGGAAGCCATTTTTGCTCCTATCTTCTGCTTTAATGGCATCAGAGGGCATGCCTTAGCCTTGTGTTTCCCACAGCCCTGTTAGAGCTGATAAGCACACACAGTCCACACAAAGGACACTTTTTGATTGCCTGTTTCTGGTGGCCAGGGGGGCTTGCATTCTGGTTCCCAAAGGACTATAACAATCAAAGAAACATCTTGGCAGGCTACCACTCCCATAGCACTAAACATAGAACAGATGAAACATATACCCAGTCTTTCTGTGAAAAAGGCCTATTTACTTGTCCTGGAGCTTCAGCCTATTGGGCAGACTTCAGGTTTGCCATACATTTAGAGGCAAAATAACTCTTCTCAGGGAAAGTAGGCCAAGGGATGCCATCTTTGTGCTCTCCCTGGGCATTCCTAGACTTTTGATAATTCCCATTTGTCTTAAGCCCTGATTTTTGCAGTTGTTGCCCAAGTGACACTTCCAGATCCTCTGGTCTGCAGACCAGCAAGGCTTATGATTGCTGACCCATAGGATTGTATACCTTTGTATACTTTAAAAGCTACTTCCTGAGGGTCTGGCTTCCAATCAATCTGAAACTCAGTGTTAAGATCCCTCCCTTTGGAATACTGACAGGTCTTGGCACACTCTTAACAACTTGGACCCATCAATAATACATCAATCTGTTTAGACAATTGCAAAGGTTGGAGAGGCAAACAAGAGCTAGGTTATGGTTGGAATATAAGATTCATATCTTATACAGGTCCACTCATTCAAGATTGGGATGGATATTTCTTTTCCTTAATACATAGAAATGAACACGGAGAGGTAAGCAAAATGTGGAAACAGAGGAAAATGTTTTAAATGGAAGAACAAGATCAAGCCTCAGGAAAAAAAATTATTTAAATGGAAATAAGTAATTTAACCAATAGAGTTCAAAGTAATGATAGTAAATATACTCACTGGACTTGGAAGAAGAATGGATGAACACAGTGAGAACTTCAACAAAGAAATAGAAGATATAATAAAGCACCAAACAGAAGTCACAGAACTGAAGAATACAATGACTGAACTGAAATTTATACTAGAGGGGTTCAACAGCTGACTAGATGCAGTAGAAGAAAGGATCAATGGTGAAAACCCCCAAGCTTTTCCTCTTAAAAAGGGAACAAGACAAGGATGCCCGTTCTTATCACTTTGATTCTACATAGTATTGGAAGTCCTAGCCAGAGTAATTAGGCAAGAAAAATAAATGAAGCTCCAAATGAAAAAGGAAAAAATAAAACCATCAGTATTCACAGATGTCATTATTTTATACTGAGAAAACAATAAAAAAAATCCTGTAAACAATAATATTGCAGAGTATGAACTCTGCATATAAAATCTGTTGCCTTTCTCTATCCACTTACAAGAGATTTTATAAATCTCATTTACATTGGCATCATAAAGAATAAAATACTTAAAATAAGTAAAACTAGGGACATGAAAGTCCTGTACACTGAAAACTAAAACACTCATGAAAGAAACTGAAGAGGACACAAATAAATGGAAAAATATTTCATGCTCATGTATTGGTAGAAATAATATTGTTAAAATATTCACGTTACCCAAAACAATCTACAGATTCAATGCAATCTCCAACAAAATCCCAATGACATTTTTTACATAAATAGAACAATTCATCCTGAAGTTTGTATGGAACAGCAAAAGACTCTGAATAGTCAAAGCAATTTTGAGAAGGAACAATAAAGCAGATGCACCATGCTACCTGTTTTCAAACTGTATTACAAAGCCATGGTAATCAAAACAGTATGAAACTGGCATAAAAACAGACACATAGATCAATGGAACAGAGCAGAGGGCCCAGAAATATACTCACATGTATACGGTCAATTAATTTATGACAAAGGAGCTAAGAATATGCAACGGGGAAAGGACAGTCTTTAATAAATGGTGACAAGAAAACTGGGTAGCCACATGCAAAAAAATAAAATTAGACTATTCTCTGATACCATACACAGAAACTAACTCAAAATGGGTTAAAGACTTGAATCCTGGGATCCCTGGGTGGCGCAGCGGTTTGGCGCCTGCCTTTGGCTCAGGGCGCGGTCCTGGAGACCCGGGATCGAATCCCACATCGGGCTCCCGGTGCATGGAGCCTGCTTCTCCCTCTGCCTGTGTCTCTGCCTCTCTCTCTCTCTCACTGTGTGCCTATCATAAATAAATAAAAGTTTAAAAAAATTAAAAAAAAAAAAGACTTGAATCCTGAAAGCATAAAACTCATAGAAGAAAACACAAGTGGTAGGTTCCTTGACATTGGTCTTAGCAATGAGATTTTTTGGATCTGACTTCAAAAAGAAAGGGAATAAAAGCAAAAATAAACAAAGGGACTATATTAAATGAAGAGCTTTGGTACAGCAAAAGAAACCATTGACAAAATGAAAAGTCAGTTTACTGAATGGGAGAAAACATTTGCAAATCATGTATCTGATAAAGGGCTAATATATAATATATATAAAAGATACAACTCAAAATATATAAAGAGATAGAGATATATCTATATATAAATATATAAATATATATAAAGAACAGATACAACTCAAGAGCAAAAAAAACCCCAAAAATACATGTAAAAAAATGGGCATAGGATCTTAATAGACATTTTTTTTTCCCAAAGAAGATATACAGATGGTCAATAGACACATTAAAAGATGTTTGATATCACTAATCAGGGAAATGTAAATCAAAACCAGAAAGAGATATCACTACACTGGTTAGATTAGCTATTATCCAAAAAGACAAGAAGAAATGACAACTGTTGGGAAGGATGTGGAGAAAAGGAAGCCCTGTGCACTGTTGGTGGAAATGTAAATCAGTGCAGCCACTATGGAAAACAGTATAGAGGTTCCTTAAAAAATTAAAAATAGAATCAGAAATTCCATGTCTGGGTATTTATCTAAAGAAAATGAAAATACTAAATTGAAAAGATATATGTACCCCATGTTCACTGCAACATTATTTACAAAAGCCAAGATATGGAAACAATCTAAGTGTTAATTGATGGATAAATGAATAAAGATGTGAGATATACACATACACACACACACATAAATGATATATATAATATATATGTGTTATGTGAGATATGATATATATCATTTTGTGAGATACATAATATATATGTGAGATATATATGATGTATGATATAGAATATATTTGATATATATAAAGATGTGTATATACACATAGTGAAATACTACTTAGCCATAAAAGAGGATAAAATCTTGATGTTTGTAACAACATGGATATAATTTACATCAATATGACTATAGTCATTAATGTTATAGTATATATTTGAAAGCCACCAAGAGAGTAAATTTTAAAAATTTTCACACTAAGGGGAAAAACATCTTTGTGTTACTTTGTATGGTGATGGATGGTAACTAGACTTGCTATGGTGATTATTTCATAGTGAATACAAATATATATTTTTTAATGTTTCAAGTTTTTATTTAAATTATGGTTAATTAACATATACTATAATATTGGTTTGAGGGGTAGAATTCAGTGATTCATCACTTACATATAACATCCAGTGCTCATCACAACCAGTGCCCTCCTTAATGCTCATCCTCCTGCCCACCTCTCCTCCAGTAACCCTCAGTTTGTTCTCTACAATTAAGAAACTCTTTTCTGGCTTGCCTCTTTCTTTTCTTTTCTTTCCCCTGTGTTCATCTGTTCATTTCTTAAATTCCACATATGAGTGAAATCATGTGGTATTTGTCTTTCTAGGACACATTTCACTTAGCACTGTAGCTCCATCCACATTATTGCAAATGGCAAGATTTCATTCCTTTTTATGGCTGAGCATTGTATGTTATAGATGTATTATATATAATATGTATTACTTTATAGTATAATACAGATATATATTGTATACATATATATACACACATGCACACATATATGTATAAATACACATACACACTTTTTTATCCATTTATCAGTTGATGAACATTTGGGCTCTTTCCATAATTTGGCTATTGTTGATAATGCTGCTATAAACATCAGGCACATTTACCCTTGCAAATTAGTATTTTTGTATCCTTTGGGTAAATATCTAGTGGTGCAATTGCTGGATTGTAGGGTAGCTCTATTTTTTTTTATCTTTTGAGGAACTTCCACATGGTTTTCTAGAGTGGCTATACCAGTTTGCATTCCCATCAACAGTTCCCCTTTCTCCACATCCTCACCAACATCTTTTTTTTTTACTATGTTAATTTTAGCCATTCTGATAAGTGTGAGGTAGTTTTGATTTGGATTTCCCCAGTGATGAATAATATCAAGCATATTTTCAAGGGTCTGTTAACCATCTGTGTATCTTTTTTGGAAAAATGTCTATTCTTCTGCCCATCTTTTAACTGGATAATTTGTTTTTTGGGTATTGAGTTTGATAAGTACTTTACGGATTTGGGATACTAATCCTTCCTCAGACATTTCATTTGCAAATATCTTCTCCCATTCTGAAGGTTACCTTTTAGTTTTGTCAACTGTTTCCTTCACTATGCAGAAGCTCTTTATCTTGATGAAGTCCCAATAGTTCATTTTTGCTTTTGTTGCTCTTGCCTTTGGAGAAATGTCTAGTAAGAAGTTGCTGTGGCCGAGGTCAAAGAGGTTGCTGCCTGTGTTCTCTTCTAGGATTTTGATGGTTTTATGCCTCTTATTTAGGTCTTTCAACCATAATGAATTTATCTTTGTATATGGTGTAAGAAAGTGGTCTAGTTTCATTCTTCTGCATTGTTGCTGTACAGTTTTCCTAACACCATTTGTTGAAGACACTGCCTTTTTTGGATTGGATATTCTTTCTTGCTTTGTCAAAGATTATTTGACCATATAGTTGTGGATCCATTTCTGGGTTTTCTATTCTGTTCCATTGATCTATGTGTCTGTTTTTGTGTCAGTACCATATTATCTTGATCACTACAGTTTTCTAATAAAATTTGAAGTATGGAATTGTGATGCTTCCAGCTTTTCTTTTTTTTTTTTTAAAGATTTTATTTATTTATTCATGAGAGACACAGGGAGAGGCAGAGACATAGGCAGAGGGAGGAGCAGGCTTCCCACAGGAGCCCAATGTGGGACTCAATCCCAAGACCCGGGATCACAACCTGAGCCAAAGGCAGACACTCAACCCCTGAGTTACCCAGTGCCTCACTTTGCTTTTCTTTTTCAATATTTCTTTGGCTATTTGGGGTCTTTTGTGGTTCCATACAAATTTTTGGATTGTTTGTTTTAGCTCTGTGAAAAATGCTAGTGGTATTTTGATGGGGATTGCATTAAATCTGTAGGTTGCTTTGGGTAGTATAAACATTTTAACAATATTTATTTTTCTAATGTATGAGCATGTAATGTGTTACCATTTCTTTGTTTTCTCTTTAATTTCTCTCCTAAGTTTTCTATAGTTTTCAGAGTACAGATCTTTTACCTCTTTGGTTAGGTTTATTCCCAGGTATCTTGTTTTTGGTACAACTGCAAATGGGATGGACTCTTTGATTTTTCTTTCTGCTGCTTCATTATCAGTGTATAAAAATGCAACTGATTTCTGTATATTGATTTTGTATTCTGCAACATTATTGAATTCTTGTATCAATTCTAACAAATTTTTAGTGGAATCTTTTGGGTTTTCTACATGGAGTATCCTGTCCTCTATGTAGTCCTCTGAATGAAAGTTTGACTTCTTCCTTGCCAACCTGGATGCCTTTTATTTCTTTTTGCTGTCTGATTGCTGAGGCTAGGACTTCCAGTATTGTGTTAAATTACAATGGTGAGAGTGGACATCCTGTCTTATTCCTAACAGAGGAAAAGCTCTCAGTTTTGCCCCATTGAGGATAATATTGGTTGTGGGTCTTTCATATATGGTCTTTACAATGTTATGTTCCCTCCAACCCTACTTTGTTGAGGGTTTTTATCAACAATGGATGCTGTATTCCATCAAATGTTTTTTTTTTTCCTGCATCTATTGAGAGGATTATAAGGCTCATATCCTTTCTTTTATTAATGTGATGTATCATGTTGATTGGTTTATGAATATTGAACACCTTGCAGCCCGGGAGTAAATCCCACTTGATCATGGTGAATGATTCTTTTAATGTACTGTTGGATTCAATTTGTTAGTATTTTGCTGAGAATTTTTGCATCCATGTTCATCAGGGATATTGGCCTGTAATTAATTCTTTTGTTGTGTGGTCTTTGTCTGATTTTGGAAAGGTAATGCTGGCTTTGTAGAATGAGTTTGGAAGTTTTCCTTTCATTTCTTTCTTTCTTTCTTTTTTTTTTTTTTTGAAACAGTTTGAGAAGAATAGGTATTAACTCTTCCTTATTATGTTTGGTAGAATTCCCCTATGGAGTAATCTGGCCCTGGCCTTTGTTTTTTTGGTAGATTTTTGATTACTGATACATAAATATTGAATCATTATGTTGTATGCCTGAAAGTATTATGTCAATTAATTAAAAAATAAAAATACCAGTTCATGATGAAATAAAAGCAACATTTCATGATGAAATGACAGTTTTATTTAAAACTCTACCTTTAGTTTTTGTTAATAATTAGTAAAGATGATTAAATATGTTTTGGTCTTTTAGGTTTAGGTCTTTTGATCACATTTAAGTTTACAGTGAAATTATTGAGAAAATCTGTATAACATCTTAAAATAGCGTAAAGTCATTGGAAATCAGGACATGGAAATAAAATTCAGAACTTGCCACAAGAAAACAAAACAAAATTAAACAAATAAAAAAAAATTTTAAGGTTCCTTTGCAATTTTACACAGAAAATACAGCGAAAAAAAAAAAAAACCCAGTATTATAGAACTTTATGTATTTTTTTTTTATAGAATCAGAGCTAAATTAAGTATAGGAATAAGGAGACAATATTAGCCTTTTGCATTGCTGATAAAAAACATTGACTCAGCTTGAAATCCAATTGTTTTTGCAGAAAATTTCTGATAACAACAAAAAGGAGACAGTAGAAAAGGTCACATCAGTGATGCTGCATAGCACAGCAAATGCCAGTTCTTCCATGTGAGTTACTAATATTTTAGTGTCCTCCAAAAATTAAAAAAAAATTTGCACGTCTGTCATCTTTCAAGAAATCCCAACACTCCCAGCTCTTACACGATTGCTGTAACAGAGTAGCCACAATTACTAAATAGTATATGAGAACAAGATAAGAGGTTAGGAATATTAGGGAATGTATCTGTATCCAAGAGAAACCAAATTCTTATATTTGACTTTTAAAAATTATTTTCCTAAATGGAGAGATTATTATACTGTACCATCATTATGGACTACTTTTACTGGTTTCTAAACTGCTTTAATTCTTCACTTCTGTCTTGGTTCCTGTTCCTTAGAAATTATTTACAGCTTATTTCTATGGCTCCTTCTCCGAGTTCTCTCTTATATACTTTGCCAAATTTGTTCTCTATTGTTTGTTTACTTTGTTGTCGTACCCTAATCTGACTCCTAGGACCCAACTACTTAATATTGATCTCTTAAGTACCCATGGGATTAGAACTGGGGCAAAAATGGATCAACAGTACCAAAGCAAAAATTTCACTGGACAAAGTTAAACAGTCGAGGAGGACTTTATTCAAAACTACTGTAATAGGACAGACAGACCAGGCCTAAGTATGAACTCAAAGCTGCTGAAGCAAAGGGCAGGAAGGGTTTAAGGGGTGTAATGAGCTAAAAGAAAAGTGCTGGAGGACATTAGGAGTGAAGTTGATCAATGGGGTATGTTAACACATTATCTCCTGATTTTGTAGATATTTTAATCTGTGATTAGACCATCTGTGTTTGCTAATTGGTGCCCACCCAAGTTCAGGTTCTATCCTCCTGCAGAGACTATGGGACAGGGATAATTTATTTAATGATTGCTTTCAAAGGGATGGTCCTCAAGGCTCTGAGAAAGATATTCCTGGATAGTAAAACTGAGGCTTTTATAAATATTTACCTATATCTCAAAAGGGCAGAAAAAAACCCCTTACGATTTGCAAGATTTCTAAGCTAAATACTTAAGAAAGGGGAATTCAGGGTCTAGAATAAGGAAGAAGCCTGTCTACAATATGGTCAATTTAGGGAAACATTAAGGCATCTCGGTAAATGGAAAACTTCAAGAAGCAGGGTTTCCTGTTCTGTTCCAAGGTTCTTGGCTTATTTGCTTTGTTTCAGTTCCCAATTATTCTATTTTCTATCTCCTTTAGTGATTTCTAAATGCCACACATAAAAAATACATTGTTTAATGATAAAATGCATTTTGGAAATATAGCATTAAATGCAAAGTCAAATACATTTCATTTTTGGAAGAGTCCTCAAGTCTAATATGTTGATGTGCAAAATGAATACAATGGAGAGGATTATATGGAACAGTGTTTACAGGGGATGTTCCTTTTTAATAGATCATATTCAGGTTTAGTTTTCTACAGAGTCAAATATGAGAACAGTCACTCTAGAATAGTTTTCTTAGAAAGTTTTGGTAAACACATAAAAATAAATTCTATGGGGATTAAAGATCTAAACGTGAAAATCCAAATGTGCAAACTTGGAAGAAAATACAGGAGACTGGGATCCCTGGGTGGCGCAGTGGTTTGGCGCCTGCCTTTGGCCCAGGGCGCGATCCTGGAGTCCCGGGATCGAATCCCACATCGGGCTCCCGGTGCATGGAGCCTGCTTCTCCCTCTGCCTGTGTCTCTGCCTCTCTCTCTCTCTCTCTGACTATCATAAATAAATAAAAATTAAAAAAAAAATTTAAAAAAAAAAAAAAAAAAAAAAAAAAAAAAAAAAAAAAAAAGAAAATACAGGAGACTATCTTTATGGCCTCAAGGTAGGGAAAACTTTCTCGAACAAGGCACAAAAAGCAAAAGCTAGAAAGAAAACAAAGAATCAACTTTACTACAAAAGACCCCATGCATAAAATCAAAAGACAAGCCACACACTGGCAAAGGGTCAGAATCTAGAACTTTACTATATCTTATGAATAGCTCAAAAACACATAAAGCCGGGATCCCTGGGTGGCGCAGCGGTTTGGCGCCTGCCTTTGGCCCAGGGCGCGATCCTGGAGACCCGGGATCGAATCCCACGTCGGGCTCCCGGTGCACGGAGCCTGCTTCTCCCTCTGCCTGTGTCTCTGAGCCTCTCTCTCTCTCTGTGACTATCATGAATAAATAAATAAAATCTTTAAAAAAAAAAAAAAACACATAAAGCCACACTGTGTGCTCTATGTATGTTCATGTGCATGTGAGTAGAAATCTACATGTGAAATGTACAAAAACAGAAAAAAGAAAGACATACATAATGGTGGTTGTTAGTGGAAAGAAGGGGAATAAAATTGTAGAGACTTCCATTGTTATCTGTAACACCTTATCTTTGAAGCAAAATCTGAAGCCAAAAAAGAAAAAAAAAATTTAAAAAAGTTTTGGTAAGTTTCATCATTTCTGTCAGGATAAGAATTAAGAAATGATAAAGAAATTAAGCCAAATTCTTAAATTTGTTTTTCTAAAATTTTTATGTGCTAAATAATTATTTGATTAAGTTATGTCTACCTAATTTTTCATGTCTGTACTAATTATTCTACATAAGATACAAAATGCTAAAATTGAAATTGCATAAATAAATATTTTTTTTCAAATTTTTATGCTTTTATTTTTTTAAACAATTATTTATTTGAGAGAGAGAGTGGAGGGAGGGGCAGAGAAAGGGGGAGAGGGAGAGAATTTCAAGCAGACTACCCACTGAGGATGGACCTGGCTGTAGGGCTTAAATCCATGACCCTGAGGTCATGACCTGAGCCAAAATGTAGAGTTGGATGTTTAACTGACTGACCAATCCAGGTGGCCCTAATATATTTTTGCTTTTAAAAAGGCATTAATCAGGGTGGCTCAGTGGTTGAGTGTCTGCCTTCAGCTCAGGGCGTGATCCTGGGTTCCTGGGATCAAGTTCTGCATCAGGCTCCCCAAAGGGAGCCAGCTTCTACCTATGTCTCTATGAATAAATAGATAATAAATAGATAAAATCTTTTAAAAAAGGCATCAATCAACAATTTTACCCTATGTACATTTACAAGACAAAAAAGAGGTTTATAATTTATCCTATGATTCTTCAGATGTAGATTTCAAATAGATCAATTGAGTCAAAATCAACTTCTATTTCAAAAGAACATTAACTAAAGAGATAGAAAATGGACTATGCAATTGTAACTTTACTAAATAGTCTAGATAATGCCCACCTTGGTTTCACCCACTGCATTGCTGTATGGATATGGTTAAATTACTTGTTTTTTTTTTTTTTTTTAACTTGGTTTTGAAGAGCAGAGTATCATCTACCTTCTGATCACCTTGTGGAAGAATTGAACTTAATATATGAAATAGTGTCCACAGAAAATCTGCAAAAATGACTCCCCTTCTCCAACAAGAAATAGCAGCAACAATGAATCCTGTTCAGAAAATTTCTTTGTCATTGTGAGCCTGAGAATCCCCTCTCTCATCTATAGACAACTGGCAGCACAGGTTGAGGCTTTTCTCAAGGTTGAGAAAAGCCTTTCTTCCCTTACAGGCAGAACCAGCAGGGACTAATGGGATTCTCAGAGGTACCAGAAGATTTAAAACAAAAAGTGAAAATAATGTTTCAAAGGGTCTCAAAATCATTGAAACCCCAACTCACACGAGTAGACCAGCCCTGTGTGGTATATGATCGTATCAATTGACATTAAGAAAGCCTTTGACGAAATCAAGGTTCAAAGGTTCAACAAAATCCAACAGTTATTCATGGTATAAACTCTCAACCAGTCAGGAATAGCAGAGAATTATCTCAACTTGATAAAATAGCATCTAAAAAAACAAACAAACAAAGAAACAAACAAACAAAAAAACAAAAAAAACCCTCTACAATTAACATCATATTTAATGATGAAGATTGAATGATGCTTTCCCCCTAAGATCAAGAACCAAACAAGGATGTCCACTCTCACCAGTCTTAGTCTGTATAGCACTGAAGCTCTAGCCACTTCAATAAGGGAAGAAAATAGAAATAAAAGACAAAGATGAGAGAGGAAGGAACAAAATGGTCCTATTCTCAGATAACATGTTGTTTAGATAGATAATCTTGAGGAATCTACAGAAAAGTTCTACAATAAACACATTCAGTAAACCGCAGAAT
This sequence comes from Canis lupus baileyi, assembly GCF_048164855.1. Lineage (NCBI taxonomy): Eukaryota > Metazoa > Chordata > Mammalia > Carnivora > Canidae > Canis > Canis lupus. The sequence continues at coordinate 34,271,650 of NC_132851.1, read as the reverse complement.
ACAAGATCACAAAAACCGATCACAATTCTATATGCTGATAAGCACAAGAAACTGAAATTCGACACACAAGTATGATTTACTATTGATCCAGAAGAGAAAAAAAGAATATATAGATGTATGTTTAAAAAGATATACATAGGATCCATATGTTTAACATTATCAAATACAATAATGAAAGAATTCAATGAAGGCCCAAATAGAGAGAAATGCCACATTCCTAGAATGGAATACTCAACATAATAGAGATAGTTATTCTACCCAAATCCATCTTCAGGTTAAATGTGATTCCTAACGATATCCCATTAAGGATTTTTGTAGAAACAGACAATATTATTATAAAATTTATATGTAAAGATACAGGCCCAGGAAACTCCAAAACCGCCTAGACAAAGAAGAATAAAGTAGAAGGTACAATTCTCTCCAATATAAGAGCTTACATTATAGTTACCATAATCAAGATAATGTGGTATTTGTGGGGACATAAACATATAGATAAATGGAACAGAAGACACAGAAATAGAACCATATAAATCTACTGAACTGATCCTTGACAGAGAAGCAAAATCAATTTGATGAAAGAAGGACAGTATTTGCAACAAATGATACTGGAGCAACTGGACATAAAAATGAACCTTACAGTAAACCCCATGTTTTATATAAAATAACCACAAAATGGATTACAGATTTAAATGCAAAAATTAAAATTAAACATTTTAGGAAAAATAGGAGAAATCTGAGGAATGTGCTTAGGTAATAGATTTTTATCCTTTATATCAAGAGTATAATCTATAAAAGGAAAAAAATGGAAAGACTGGACTTCATAATTTTTTTATTTTCTCTGTGAATGTCCATGTGAAGAGGATTAAAAGAAAAGCCACTGAATAGTTATGAATAGGCAAAGTGTGAGATCCTATGGTGACGAAACTGTTCAATATCTTAATTCTGGTGATGGATACACAAGCCTACATATGTGATAAAATTGTATAGTATAAACACATACTCGTATAGTAGGAATATGCATACATATGCATATGAGAATAAGTAATACTAGAGAAAATATGAATAATATTGTTATACTGTATTAAGCATATTAATTGACACAATATTGTATTAGTATCAATATCCCAGTCCTGATCAATAAAAAGGCATAAGGTGGCAATGATTGGTAAGTGGCAGAGTCCAGATATGAACCCAGGCGTCCTAGCTCTCAAATCATCCTCTTAACTTAGCACACATACTACACCTTACTGAATGGGGGTATGTGGGTTCCCCATCTGAAAATCAAAACACAGCTTGGATTTCTATTCTGGTCACCAAATTATCTGAATAACTTGTGCGAACTGTTATTTCTTCCTTATGTGGCATTTTTCACATGAAGTTAGGAGTACAGTTTCTGCTATTACATAGATCTGAGTTTAAATTCTCTTTCTGAAACTCTAGGCAAATTGCTTCACTTTCCTGAGAGTCTTTATCTGTCCAGTTTATCCTCCTTAAGAAATGTTATAGATATTAGGTGAGATCACACTTGTTCATCACTTGGAAAAGAGAAAACAAGTGATGTAGTCTGTTCTTCATTAACCACAAGTACAATAAAGGAATTACAAACAAAAAATTATTTTTGGCAGTTTATGATACATACATATATATATATATATATATTTTAAAAGTCATATATTTAAATAATTTCCAAGGTCTTTATCATAGAGAAGATTTTATGGAGTTTGTATGAGTGTGATTTGTTAGTACATATGTCAGTGGGAGTCACTAATTATAGTAAATTTATTTTTTCAAGATTTATTTATTTATTTGAGAGAGAAAGAAAGAGAGCGAGTGAGCAAGCATGGAGGAGAGAGAGGCAGAGGGACAGAGAGAGTCCCAGACTCTCTGACAAGTGCAAAGCTCAGCACGGGGCTGGATCTTACCATCCTGAGATCACAACCCAACCTGAAATCAAGAGTCAGATGCTCAACTGACCAAACTACACAAGCACTCCAAATTTATTTTAATATTTAAATTATTATTTAATTTAAAAAATCAGTAAGGGTCTAATATGACATTTGAAAACAAAGTAAATGAACCTATCAATCCTAGAGAAAGCTCTATTCTAGTAAAAGCAAAGTCTGCAATATAAATTCTGTCCAGAGAAGTGCACCCAGTAAAACTTTCTGTGTTGGTGGAAATGTTTACATCTGCTGTGCTGCCAATACCATAGTCCCTAACCACAGGCAGTTATTGAACACTTGAAATGTGGCTGAGGAAATGGGACAACTGATTTTTAATTTTATTTAATTAATTTATATTAAGCAGCCACATGTGGCTAGTATCTAATGAACAGCTCAGGGTGGAGGGGATTGTATACTAAGTAAGTAACCCTAGGCTTGAGAAGACAAAGCAGGAACAAGGTGCAAAAGCAGAATGGTGGAGTCTTTCTTTTCTTTGGAAATTTTTTTTCTCTTTGCATACATGCTAAAAAAAATTCTGAAAAAATATGTATACCCTATCATAGTTTAGGTTATATTATCTTTAAAAAAATCTTTTATCTTGGGTTAAAATACTTGCAAAGGATACTTTAAGTATATAATGAGTCAAATGAAAGTTAAACATTAAAATAACTTGATACCCATCAACATCCATTTATAGCAATCAATAAATAAGCTCCTTTTAACAGTCTAGAATATTGCAATATTCATCTTTCCCCTAAAATGTTTCTATTGAAATTCCCTCTCAGAATTTCTTTATAATGAATATTTTATGTTTTAAGTATTTCATCAATCAATACAGTTCTCTGCAACAAAATGATTTTATTTTTGTTGGTCACGTTTCTAATAATATAAAATAAATTAAAAGAACATTTAACAGATTTTTTCATTATCATGATTAGAATTACTTTCAGCACAGCAATGTTTTGCACAACCATAATATATTTTTAAAATTTGAGAAGAAATAATTATGAAATATAATTATATTATTAACAAATTAAAATATCTTATTCTCAGAGTAAGACTGGTGCCAGTTTCAGTTCTTTTTCTATTTTTCATTTTTATGCTTCAAAGTACTGAGATTTTGTACACAAGAATAAGTATATGGAAATGGAAGAGGTTTTGTTCTATCAACATCTAATTGTTTAAACTTCTACCAAGTTATATGTCACAAATCACAAAGTGCTCTCTCATCATATTTTAAATCCCTTAGCTGACGACGCAAGTCAAACCCATCCTTATTTTGTTCAAAGGGAAGAATGGCAATCTTCCTGTTCTGCTAAATGATTAGTTTCTAATAAAGTCATAACCTTGCCTGCATTAACACTAACATTACTAATTAATGTCCCTTTAATGAATTTCAGATTTTCCATTTATATTCAAATTAGGAAAATGCAGACATAACAAATAATGGGCCAAAGTAGAAAGTGTCTTCACAGTAAAAGAAACAATCAACAAAGTGAAAAGTAACCTATCCAATGAGGGAAAATATTTGCAAATCATATATCTAACTGGGGGGGGGGGAGTGAATATCCAAAAAATATAAATAATTCATAAATTCAACAGCAAAACCCAAACTACCTAATTAAAGAATGGGCAAAGGAGCCAAATCAATACTTCTTCTTGAAAACATGCAAATGGCCAACAGGTACATGCAAAGATGCTCAACAGCATTAATCATCAGGGATTTTCAAGTAAAAAACAAACAATGAAATAGCAGCTCACGCCTGTTAGAATGACTATCATCAAAAAGACAAATAGCAAATTTTGGCAAGAATGTGGAGATAAAGGAATCCTTATACACTGTTAGAGATGTAAATTGGTGCAGCCACTATGGGAAACAATATGGAGGCCCCTGAAGAAATTAAAAATAGAGCTACTATTTGATCCAGTAATCCCACTTCTGGGCATATATCCAAAGGAAATTAAATAAGAGTCTTGAAAAAGTATCTGCACTTCTGTGTCCATTACAGCATTATTTACAATAGTCAAGATATGGAAACGACGTAAGTGTTCATCAAGAAATGAATGTGTGTGTGTGTGCGTATACACACATATATATGCATATACGTATCTTCATAAACATCACAGAATAGGGGGAGCCCTGGGTGGCTCAGTGGTTTAGCTCCTGCCTTCAGCCCAGGGCTTGATCCTGGAGTACCGGGATCGAGTCCCACATCGGTCTCCCTGCATGGAGCTTGCTTCTCCCTCTGCCTGTGTCTTTGCCTCTCTCTCTCTCTGTTCTCATGAATAAATAAATAAAATCGTTAAAACAGAATATTATTTTGCCATAAAAAGAAAAAAAAATTCCTGCCATTTGCAACATGGATGGACATAAAAGGCATAATGCCAGAGAAAGACAAATACTGTATGATCTCACTCATATGTGGAACCTAAAAACAGCAACAAAACCAAAAACCAAATAACCAAAAAAAAAACAAAAACCAAACTCATAGATACAGAAAATACATTGGTGATTGCCAGAAGTGGAGGGTGAGAAGTAGGCCAAATAGGTGAAGGTGGTCAAAATGTACAAGCTACCAGATACAAAATAAATAAGGCGCCTGATGATTTCCAAATTGTGTGTGGGTATAAAATAAATAAGTCCTAGTATAATGTACTGCAGGTGACTATATAGTTAATGATACTATATTGCATATTTGAAATTTGCAATGGGAGTAGATCTTAAAAATTCTCATCACAAGAAAAAAATTTGTAATTTTGTATGATGGGGGATGTTAACTAGAGTTATAATGGTGATTATTTTACAATATATACAAATGAATCATGATGTTGTGTTGCATGAAACAAATATGTTATATGTCAATGACAACTTTAAAAAAATCTTCTGACCGGTAGGCTACAGGATCAAGTTGACGAGAAAGAGAAAGTATGTGTTCAAGTTCATTATCTCAACTAATCCAATATGCTGTTGAAGGTTCTACACCCCAGGGCAATGTACCAGAGAGTAAGGGCCTGGGTAGGTGAGAGACAAGTTCTTAGGTGAAATGGAAGAAGGACAATTGTGAAAGGAGCAGTGGGGAAGGAAAGACTCCATCAAAAGCCATTTATTAGGTAGGTCAGTATGAAGAAAGAGAAAATTTGGGAGCTCTTGTAATCAGCTACCCACGCTATCCCTTGCCATCCTACAGATATATTTTCTCCAGTTGGGAGCTTTTGTCTAGATGCCCGTGGTTTCCAGAACTGGCTGTCTGGTGTGGCTGGAGCATAATACAGAGAAGAGAGATAACTTGAAGCCAGATGATGACAGTATTATACATATGATAATATTAAAATCATGTGGCCTAAGTCAAATTTACTGACAAATTCATTCATTCTTTTGACAGATTCATTCATATATGTATGCACGTATGCATTCAGCAGGTTTTGAGTTCAAATGTGAGCCAGGCATCCAGCTAAGCCAGTACTCCTTAATCTTGAAGGTGAATCAAAGTCACAAATGGTGATTTGCAAAACCAGATGATCAAATCAGGCTCTCCTAGGTTTTCATTTACATATTTTAAATTTATAAAGAACATTTTAACATGAAGACAGGAAGAGTAGCACTCTGTAAAGAAATGTAAAAGGAAGATAAATAAGAGCCATCCCCACAGGGCACTTGGGTGGCACAGTTAGTTGAGTGTCCAACTCTTGGTTTTGGCTCAGGTCATGATCTCAGGGTACTGGGATCAAGCCCCGAGTCAGGCTCCATGCCTAGCTTGGAGTCTGTCTGAAATTCTCTCTCTCTCCCTCTGTCCCTCCTGCTTGTGCTCTCTCTAAAATAAATACATATTTAAAGAAAAAGGAAAGAGACAACCCAAGGCAGGGAGGCATCAGCAAGCTAGGAGCAAGAGGGACATCCCATGAGCAAGACATGCAGCAGGTACTGTGGGGTGTCACTCAAATGCCAGCAAGCCACCCACTTGCAAGCCACTTCAAGACTGACATTTTCTGCCTCATTCTGTTTTTCTTCCAGCCTCTTCAGGGCCTCGCATATGACACGGGAGTGGCAGGGTCGGCACAGACAGGGCTTATTTAATGAAAAGATGTAAATATGCGCTTTCATAATGCGGAGGGCATCTCTGTACAATTCAATTGAATCTCAGCAAGATTACTCCTGCCCCAAATTGCTTTAGATATGGTTATATTTATTGTATATTATCATATTCTAAATTACTTTTCCTATTTTATCTTCTTTTGTCCTGAATCATCAGGCGCCTCAACCCAGTCAGCGGCAATTTCAAGGAAGATTTTCCATTTTGTGTGTGGGTATAAAATTGAGATTCTCTTAGGGTCTGATCTTCAGGAGATGCATTGATTCATTTTCTTTTTCATCAGACTCTCATTCAATATACTCCCTTTGTGACCCTGAGCTGGATGACACACTGAGCTAGGACTTGACTAAAGAGAATGCTGGCCCATGCCCCCCAGTAGATGGAATGCCCTATAGAACTTACAGTCTAACCCCTCCAGTTCCAAGAAATCTGAGGTTTAAAAGGTGGGGTGACTTTACAAAAGTCACATAGCTCATCAATGGGGAAATAATGGTAAAAGCATCCCACATATCTCTTTGTGTTTTGACTCTTCACATATTTGTTAGGGGGTATCCATGCCTGTTATTGAAGAAGAAGTCACCTGATGACAGAGCTCCATAAATTAGCCCATATCTACAGGAACTAGAGGTGGCCAGATTTATGCCTCAAAAATGATCAGACCTTCCTATGGCTTGGAACACATGCAGAGCTTTTGAAATGTGCAGACGTTTTTGATTACTTGCTTCGTATGAAAAATCCCATGATAGTCACACCCTACCCTTATCCAGAGGCTTCTCTCCCATTAAATATTACCTCCACTTGTATTTCTGAAATTAGAAATTTCATATTTACCTGATGAACCATGTGCTGCTGTCACATGCTTTTGTATACATTAGTTCCACTTACCTAGAATCCCATACTTGCTTCATTACCATGTGAGGAAGTCAGTATTCCCACACACTTTCTCCAACGAGCTTCCCTGAAGCTTCTCTGAGTAACCTCTGAGAGGGTCAGACTCCACTTTTGTGGAATGTATACCCTTGCAATATTGGGCAACATTCTTCTGCCCCCCCCCAATATTTCAGCTTTCCATTATTATTTCTATTTTTTTCTGAGGCTAGCCAAAGAATAGAAGTCCTCAGTTTCCTCCACTTTGCTTACTTAGTAAGCTAACATATCATAAATAAAGCCCCCATAAGCTTTTTTTGCAAAAACAGTAGCAGTTCTTTTTAGCTCATATAAAAACATCATATACGTGAGAGACTCCTAACTCTAGGAAATGAACAAGGGGTAGTGGAAAGGGAGGTGGGTGGGTGGGGGAATGGGATGACTGGGTGATGGGCACTGAGGGGGGCACTTGACGGGATGAGCACTGGGTGTTATACTATATGTTGGCAAACTCCAATAAAAAACAACAACCACAACAACAGCAACATCAAAAACATCATATGGATGAACAACAGGTTAACAGGAAAGGGATACTCCTGATTGTAGGCTGATGGAGCCCTGCCCTCTTCATCACATGACTTTGAGGTCATCTTTAGGTTTGTATCCATTAAAGTCAGCTACTACAGTTAAGCGCACAGAGGAGCATGTATGAAGATTTCAGAAACAGACCCCATCATTACTGTTCAACTTTGATGGCTTAGAATTGGTCCTGAAGCCACCTCTGAATGCAGGGGAGGCTGGACTATGTAGCTAGCTTTGTGTCCAGAAGAAGAAATGTCTGTCAAAAGCTGTCAGTTACTGTTTCAGTACAGGCTTCTGTTGACCAAACATGCACTTGCATCTTTCTCCCAAAACAAAGAACACTGCATCATCTTTCCATAAAGAAAGTGACCCAACATTCATCCCAGTTACCAAATCCAACTCAGTGTTTAGGGTTTCTGTGTGAAGATGCCTTGTGTTAGGTCTAGATGTGGTTTACTATGCTCTAGAAAACCATGAACTACAAAAGTAAGCAATCTTCACCCTAGGTGCACACACATGCACACACACATACATACACATACATAATTATTAGAATAGAAACAGGATAAGCCCATTTCTTTAAAATACCTATTAAGAAAATCTATATATAATAGACAAAAGTAACTTCTATTTGGTATAAGGTTTCTCAATTTTCATAAAGATGAATTAAATCTGTAAAGTCCAAAAAGATAATGTATAGCTGTCTTTCCCTTCCCATACAGTAATTATCTTCCTATAGCCCATGCACAGGGTTGCTTTTGGATTTGTTTGTTTAGTTTTTATTTCTACTTTCTTAGGCACAAAATAAGGGCTCTTGGCTGATCACTGCATACAAGCTCTTTCCTGTCCCTGTAATTATCTTCCCCATCTCTGCTAGAGGCTCCTGCTTGCCGTTCAGTTCTCTAAACTTAAATGTCACCTTGTCTGGGCACCCAATCCAAGGTCACTTGACATTAACCATGTAACACAACACCAAATTTACTTTCAAAGCATGTATCAGCACATAAAGTAATCTTTCTTACATATTTCTTTGTTACCCATATCCCTCCAGGTGAAGCCAACTCCATGACAAGTAGGATACAGCTATATTCATTGCTTTTATATCTATCTTGCTGAATACTATCTGGTACATATTTGTCATTTCATAAATATTTTTAAATAAATCAATTAAGTAATTAATCCTCCATTTGAGCCTTAATAGCTTCACTGTGGCTTTGTTCACATGTGTATTCAAAGTAGCTGTCAACATACTGTAAAGTCTAAAAGGTTAGTCCCCAGAAGCAGTGCAGAGGATTGGTTAAAGGATGCATTTTAATGTCAGTCATTCACAAGTCCTATTGCCAGCTGTCACTTACCTCGAATGACCAAAGGATAATTATCCCATTATTTTAATTTTCATTTTTCTTATTTGTAAGACTGGAGTAATTAAAACAAATATTACCCACAGTGGCTTGTTACATGGGATAAATATTATAGCACACACAAAATATTATTCTGCCAAGGTTAGCCATGACACTATTTATACTTCTAAACTCCATATATTGTGATCCCCAGAGCCTTTTTTTACTGAAAACATAGTTGATTGAATCTGAAAACAACAGAGCAGCTAATCAAAGCAGGGGTCAGACATTGATATATCAGGAACTCAGTATCTTTCAGTCTTTTCTATTGCTGGTCAGGGAGTGTCCATGAAAACACTGCATTTTTAACACGGGGATGCATTCATCCCCAGAAAGCAGCCAGGTGCTCCTTTAACTTTGGATACCATAGATATCTCTAGACTATAAATAAAGGTTTTGTTTCATTAACTATAGGTTTAATAATCACTCCCTATTGAGGTAATAGATGACTAATTGTACTAATAAGTTTAAATTGGATGTGTGCCTATTAACTTCAGTATTTTACTGTTGGCATGGTTTCAAGCTCCAATTCAGCAACTGGGGAGGAGAAAAGCAGCTGGTTTTGTTTTTGTTTGTTTGTATATTTTCCATCTTTTTGATTTGGTAGTGGCCAGGAGCCTGTTAGATTCAGCTCTGAACCACTTTACTACTAATACTATGACCTCATCCTACATACAACTTCTCTTTGAAACTCAGTTTCTCTATTCCCAATAGAACTAAGTATTAGTAATAGCAAATATTTTTTTTTATTTTTTTAAATATTTTATTTATTTATTCATAGAGATGCAGAGACAGAGAGAGAGGCAGAGACACAGGCAGAGGGAGAAGCAGGCTCCATGCAGAGAGCCCGACGTGGGACTCCATCCCAGGTCTCCAGGATCACGCCCTGGGCTGCAGGCGGTGCTAAACCACGGCGCCACCGGGGTTGCCCATAAATCTTTATTTTGTTGTATGCTATCTACTTGCTAGGCACGTCCTAAGCACTTCATACACATTTACTCATTTAAATTATATAATAATCCTATTAGATAAGTTAATATCACGACCACCACCACCACCATCACCCATTTTGCAGATGAGGAAACTGAAATACAGAGACAATTAGTAAATTGTGTAAGACTACACAGCTAGTAAAAGGAATGAAAGCATTCAAATCTAGGCTGTTTGGCTCTGATGTCTGTGTCTTGGTCATTGTGGTATATCATCTATGAAATGAAGCATCGACTCAACAGAGACATGAATTCTTGAACTTTTGATTAAAACTTTTCTATTCTACCAACTTAGCTAACTTTTCTTGCAATTTAATTACTAGACTTTAAATGAGAAGGCATATACTAAAAAGATTAAAGTAGTGCCTTGTTCACTATAGACCCTGAATATATTTTTGTCTCCTTCCCCTCTCTTTGCCCTGTGAATGAAGTGCCAGACTGTAAAACTAGAGGACAATAAGAGAAGCTCATCATCTGATTCCAGCTTAACATCTAAGTGAGGGTGTGATAATGAAATCAGACAGCTCCTTAGACACATCAGAGAAAATCACTAGGGCACTCATGTATTAAATACTTACACAAAGATACTTTCCTTTTTAGAGGTCTCTCCCACCATGCTAATGGCAGGGGGTAGATGGGGAACTTATTTAACTCTGGCATTATCATGCCATGGAGATCAGTATGTGTGAAATCAAACTTTAGCTGTATACTGTTATTATCTGGAGGCTCTCATTTGAAAAGACTTTGACAATATCTCTTGCTTAACTTGAACCAGGAGAGTCTAATGCATGGGAGTCTAATCCCATGGGGCATGGGATCACTAAATCTATGATACACCATACAGGCATTTGCTGCCTTTGATGTATAGCCCACTCTTCCTCTGGCATCTGTTGGTCAGTCCCATCATCAATATATCAGTAGAAAACTTTCAGTACATGCATGTGATTTTACAATTACTTCCACTCCTTGGACTCTGTCTCAAATTTATAGCAGTCTTTAGGTTTCCATTTCTCTTTCCCCATCACAAAATCAAGACGTCCAAAATACTCTAAATTTTAGGGACTAAAGATAAAGCATAACCTAAGAAATGAGGAGAAAGGATTTGGCTCTGTCATGGGCAATTTCCTAGAAACAGGTCAATACCAAATATGTTGGAATTAGTTATCAGTGTGAGATCCTCTGTGAAAGAGACCTCAGCTGTAAAGTGCTTGTTTATAGAAAGAAGGCATGACAAGTGATCTTCATATCATATCTGCTGAGATTTATTTCGATGGGGCTATCTGGGTCCTAAACATTCCCACATGAGATTTATAAAAATTGAGTAGGGCAACCCAAAATTGAACTCAACATTTTTTCCTCCTCAAACATCATTTGCCTTACCACTATCTAGCGTCTTTTTATGGACAGCTGAAATCATACATACTACAATCTTCACCAACTTCTATGGATCCTACTCTTTAATACTTAAAAACCTACTTCTCTCCATTAACACTTTGTTGCTTCAAAAGTTTATATATTTTCAAACAACTAAAAGTAATGGTAAGCCCATATAAGTCAAAATTGTTAGTGTACTGCACACCACGTAATACTCCCATGGAGGCCAGCATAGAGAGATCTATATCAAAAGAGAGAGGATCCCTAACAGAAAATGACCCACAAGAGGCACAGTTCATGCTGTAGTATATAGCTTCCCACCCAAGAGATGTTTCCCTCTGCCTTGACAATCTTAGATTCTCAAATTCTTTGAAAATCATTTAGATACCAATCAGCTGATTTAGGAGAAGTCTATCGGTAAGAGTCAAAATAAAATATGAATAAAATAAACAGACTGATTTTCTCTATGGCTCATAAAACAATGCCAAGGGTATTTCCAAAGAGATGTCTTCATTGATATCTTCATTGATGACAGCTCCAACAGTATTTGCATGAAGCTACTACCTACCTATAAGTCAGTCAGTCAAAGGGAACTATTATATTCTGTTCAATCTAAATCAAAGCTCTATATTTTTTCAGTACAAATGTATATGCAGAAGGATGCAGATACAAGGATATTAACAACCAGGACCCTCAGTTGAAAAATAAAATATGATAGGGGTCCCTGGGTGGTTCAGTCTTTAAACATCTGACTCTTGATTTTGGCTGAGGTCATGATCTCAGGGTTGTGAGATTGAGTCTTGTGTCAGGGTCCATGTTGGGTGTGGAGCCTGCTTAAGATTCTCTCTCTCATTCTTCCTCTGCCCCTTCATACCTGCTCATGTGCATGCACGCACATATGCTCTCTCTCTCTCTCTAAAAAATGGAAAAAAAGAAAAAGAAAGTATGATAAATAAATTGAGCTCAAGAATATCAAAAGAATTGTAAGATAATAACCAACTATAGGAGTCTGAGTTTGCTTATAACTTTATCATTGCCTAGAAGTTTATTTTGAGTAATACATTAAAAATATGCCTATTTTATGCATTGAACTGTTACATATATAAAATACTATTCTCCTTTTCCACTCTGCCTCCTTTTCCTTCTTCTTTTTCTTTGTCCTTAATTAAAATAGTCCTCCTCTTTAACAGATTAACGTTCCCTTATTTCTATTAGGAACTCAGTTTACTAGAAAAATAAAGCATCCTATGCTTTACATACACCATATAATTAGAATTTGTGTTTCACGATTTCAAGAAAAAAATTCATCAAATACAAGAATATATTATTTTTAATGCAAAGATGTGATCACATGTAATATTCACTCATTTATAAAATTTTATAATATTTGAAACATAAATATGCATACATTTTATTCTATGTATATGTATCTATCACCTACCTACCTATTTGTCTGTCTGCCTATCTATATATGGTAGTGTCTCTTTGGATGGAAAATGGGGTAAATGACAGAGAGAGAAGTCAAGGATTTCTCCAAGGTTTGGGTATATGGTCAGCCCAAATTCTCTCTGATTCTCAAACCTGGTATAAGTTTGCTGTTCGGGTAGAATTATTGATAATGATCGACTAACATACTTAAAAGCAGCTGGTTTGGAGAATAAATTATATGATCCCCTACTCTTATCCTGCCATAGCTATTGACCTATTTCTTTCCCTAAATTGTGAGCATGTGGTCAGTCATGAATCACATCCTCTTCATTGTTATATCCCCTATGGCTACCATAGTGTTTGACTCAATAAGCATCTGTGGAATAAGTAAAAATATACTTCTCAGGGTCACTCAGGTTTGTCTGAATCCACATTCCATGTTCTTTAAAAAAGACCACATGGGAAACAAGGCGAATTCACACAGAGGCACTGCCTGAAGTCTTTCTCTTTCTTTAAATCCCATCTGCAAGGGATCCCTGGGTGGCGCAGCGGTTTAACGCCTGCCTTTGGCCCAGGGCGTGATCCTGGAGACCCGGGATCGAATCCCACGTCAGGCTCCCGGTGCATGGAGCCTGCTTCTCCCTCTGCCTATGTCTCTGCCTCTCTCTCTCTCTCTCTCTCTGTGACTATCATAAATAAATGAAAAAAAAAAAAAAAAGAAAAAAAAAAAAATCCCATCTGCAAATGCTACCATCACTAAGAGGCTCCCCTGATCCTCCACCCAGATTCATCATTTCCCTCACCCTCCATGGTACCACACCTTGTGATACATTTGATGATCTGTCTTCCCTCCATAGCATCTCCTAGTCTGAGATTTCCTTGAACACAAAAGGCACTGTTTTAATCATTAGTACACACAATACCACAAATACTTCCATCACTAATAAATGCTAACAGTGGCTTCAGAGAGTCTATGTGTTAGGTGGATGTCAGGCAATTCATATGTATTATCTCATTTAATCTTCACGAAAACCATGTGAGTGCTTAATATTGTTTTAGGCAATTTGACACCCAAGGAAACTGATAGTGAAAAGTTAAATAATTTATCTAAATTCATAATGCTAATAAATAGTAGATTTGATATGCAAACTTAAGTTTCTCTAAATCCAGCTCATATAGTATTTTTTTTCCATGGTAAGAATCCTTCCCTTACGTCAAATTTTTTCTATAAACATATCTATATTTGTGTCTACATCTGTGTCAATTTCTCCTTCTCTTGTGATATGTGTTCTCCCAAAAATCTAAGGCCTGCTTCAGATTCTTCTGGAAAAAAATCAGAATTAATATACAGCACTAATATTCCTTCTCTTCTTAGCTGTCATAGCTGACAGAGAGACATCTGGATAGAACTGGCAATTATTGAATTGTGTGTGATTTCTTCACTGTTCTCTATAGAGATACTCATTATCCTTTGATCCAAACAAGAAAGGAGGCTAATACCAAACTCTGCTTTGCCTTCAGTCCCAGTGGAAGGAATTTAATTCTTAGCTTATTTCACAAAATCCACCAATACATCTTTCAATACTTTAAGCCAGAGACATTGCTAAAGAAATAGTTCACCACGGGGATCTGGTCCATGTGGGAAGTTCTGTATCCACTTTTGAGCTGTGTTTCACATCTTGTTCTATTAATGATGCTGCCTAACTGCAAAAAACTGTTCAATGCATTACCTCAACAGGCATCTGTTAACTTTGGACACATACAGAACACTTAGCAGTTCACAGCTTTTGTGCATTACCTCCATTGATTCTGATAAAATAAGGAGGCTGGAGATTAATGAGCTCACCATTTCCAGAAAAAAAAATATAGGCTAAGAAAGCTAAATGAAGCAATCATAAACTAATAGAGAACAGAGATCGGTCTCTAACTTATGACTCCTCCCTCTAATTCCAGTTTTTTTCCCACTCCTTTTACTTTGTCATGCTCATTTTTAGAACAGAATTATCTGAAAGTGAGGCTATTTTGCAATCATGTTATAGGGTATCCTGAAAAACTTATATTCATGAACTATTTATTGAAAAATATAAATTATGTGTGGTACACTAAAATATCTGCAGGGACCAGTCCATAACTGGAAGAGCCGCACAGTCCAGAGTCCACAGTCACCGTGGTGAGAAGCATGGGTATCTGCACAAAGCAAGCCAACAAAAAGGCATTCAAACACAGTAAAACTGATAAACCAGGCTGCAGATTGTTTTCAAATCTATAATTATCTCACACTTAAATCACAATTTATCAAATTTTAAAAATAAATGTTCTACAAAAATAAGATTCCAGAATCAAGTACATTTCATAAAATGTGGGATCTATACTGTGTCCATGAAAATTCAAAGCGCAATTAAAATATTAAAGCCTCTGACAAACCTTTCACTTATGAAATGAATTTTAAAATGTTTTTACCTTTTCTATAGAATTTTTTATTGAATACGTTAAACGAGATATTTCAATCCATTTTGATGCATATTACTCTCTTTGGTATACAGTTTGAGATAACTTACCAAAGATAGTCTATCAGTTGCTGAAGGATACTTAAGGTTTAAAAGTTAATATTTTCTAAATATTATTTTAGTTTCCCTTAAATCCCATTGACAGAATCTTGAATAATAAATCTAGGGCCGACGAGGAGCCGGGCTGAGGCCGGGGCGAGTGTCCCCAGGACAGGAGAGCCCCGTCCCGGAGACGCAGGAGCTGCACCGACCTTCCCGGGCGGAAAGGGGCTCCCAGGGAGTTGGAGCAGGACCCAGGAGGGCGAGGATGCCCTCGGGCTCCGGGGACACTGACAGACACCTGCGCCCCGGGGGAGTGCGCCGAGCTCCCTAAGGGCTGCAGCGCGCACGGCGGGACCCGGAGCAGCTCGGAGGGGGGAGGGCGGCGGCTCCGCGGAGGGGGCTGCGGGGCGGGAGCAGCTCGGAGGGCTCGGGGGCGGCTCCACGGAGGGGGCTGCGGGGCGGGAGCGCGAATCCAACAGCGCAGGCTCCGGAGCACAGGGCGCCGGGACACAGCCCAGGATCCGGCCTCCCCCGGGACAGGCAGAGGCCGGGAGGGCCCAGGACAGCAAGGACGCTCCTGCCCCGAGCTGAGCAGAACAGCAGCCCCGCCCCGGAGCCTCCAGGCCCTGCAGACGGAGTTCCTGCCGGAGCTGAATCCAGGGCTCCAGAGCTGCCGCAGCCACTGGGGCTGTTCCTCCTGGGGCCTCACGGGGTAAACAACCCCCACTGAGCCCTGCACCAGGCAGGGGGCAGAGCAGCTCCCCCAAGTGCTAACACCTGAAAATCAGCACAACAGGCCCCTCCCCCAGAAGACCAGCTACACGGACAGGTTCCAGGGGAAGTCAACGGGCTTAAACTATACACAATCAGAAGATACTCCCCCGTGTTTTATTTTTTTTTTTTCTTTTTGATTTCTCTTTGCTTCCCCCACCCTTTTTTCCCTTTCATTCTTTTTCTTTCTCTTTTTCTTCTCTCTTTTTTTCTTTTTTTCTTTTTTCTTTTTCTCTTTTCTTTCCTTCTTTCTCTTTTCCCAATACAACTTGTTTTTGGCCATTCTGCACTGAGCAAAATGACTAGAAGGAAAACCTCACCTCAAAAGAAAGAATCAGAAACAGTCCTCTCTCCCATACAGTTACAAAATCTGGATTACAATTCAATGTCAGAAAGCACTATCATACAGCTACTGGTGGCTCTAGAAAAAAGCATAAAGGACTCAAGAGACTTCATGACTGCAGAAGTTAGATCCAATCAAGCAGAAATTAAAAATCAATTGAATGAGATGCAATCCAAACTAAAAGTCCTAACAATGAGGGTTAACGAGGTGGAAGAACGAGTGAGTGACATGGAAGAGAAGTTGATGGCAAAGAGGGAAACTGAGGAAAAAAGAGACAGACAATTAAAAGACCATGAGGTTAGATTAAGGGAAATAAACGACAGCCTGAGGAAGAAAAACCTACGTTTAATTGGTGTTCCCAAGGGCGCCAAAAGGGCCAGAGGACCAGAATATGTATTTGAACAAATCCTAGCTGAAAACTTTCCTAATCTGGGAAGGGAAACAGGCATTCAGATCCAGGAAATAGAGAGATTCCCCCCACCCCCAAAAAAATCAATAAAAACCGTTCAAAACCTCGACATCTAATAGTGAAGCTTGCAAATTCCAAAGATAAAGAGAAGATCATTAAAGCAGCAAGAGACAAGAAATACCTGACTTTTATGGGGAGGAGTATTAGGGTAACAGCTGACCTCTCCACAGAGACCTGGCAGGCCAGAAAGGGCTGGCGGGATATATTCAGGGTCCTAAATGAGAAGAACATGCAACCAAGAATACTTTATCCAGCAAGGCTCTCATTCAAAATGGAAGGAGAGATAAAGAGCTTCCAAGACAGGCAGCAACTGAAAGAATATGTGATCTCCAAACCAGCTCTGCAAGAAATTTTAAGGGGGACTCTTAAAATTCCCCTTTAAGAAGAAGGTCAGTGCAACAATCCACAAAAACAAGGACTGAATAGATATCATGATGACACTAAACTCATATCTCTCAATAGTAACTCTGAATGTGAACGGGCTTAATGACCCCATCAAAAGGCACAGGGTTTCAGACTGGATAAAAAAGCAGGACCCATCTATTTGCTGTCTACAAGAGACTCATTTTAGACAGAAGGACACCTACAGCCTGAAAATAAAAGGTTGGAGAACCATTTACCATTCAAATGGTCCTCAAAAGAAAGCAGGGGTAGCCATCCTTATATCAGATAAACTAAAATTTACCCCGAAGACTGTAGTGAGAGATGAAGAGGGACACTATCTCATACTTAAAGGATCTATTCAACAAGAGGACTTAACAATCCTCAATATATATGCCCCGAATGTGGGAGCTGTCAAATATTTAAACCAATTAAAATAACCAAAGTGAAGAAATATTTAGATAATAATACACTTATACTTGGAGACTTCAATCTAGCTCTTTCTACCCTCGATAGGTCTTCTAAGCACAGTATCTCCAAAGAAACGAGAGCTTTAAATGATACACTGGACCAGATGGATTTCACAGATATCTACAGAACTTTACATCCAAACTCAACTGAATACACATTCTTCTCAAGTGCACATGGAACTTTCTCCAGAATAGACCACATATTGGGTCACAAATCGGGTCTGAACCGATACCAAAAGACTGGGATCGTCCCCTGCATATTCTCAGACCATAATGCCTTGAAATTAGAACTAAATCACAACAAGAAGTTTGGAAGGACCTCAAACACGTGGAGGTGAAGGACCATCCTGCTAAAAGATGAAAGGGTCAACCAGGAAATTAAGGAAGAACTAAAAAGATTCATGGAAACTAATGAGAATGAAGACACAACCGCTCAAAATCTTTGGGATGCAGCAAAAGCAGTCCTAAGGGGGAAATACATCACAATACAAGCATCCATTCAAAAACTGGAAAGAACTCAAATACACAAGCTAACCTTACACATAAAGGAGCTAGAGAAAAAACAGCAGATGGACCCCACGCCCAGCAGAAGAAGAGAGTTAATTAAAATTCGAGCAGAACTCAACAAAATCGAGACCAGAAGAACTGTGGAACAGATCAACAGAACCAGGAATTGGTTCTTTGAAAGAATTAATAAGATAGATAAACCATTAGCCAACCTTATTAAAAAAAAGAGAGAGAAGACTCAAATTAATAAAATCATGAATGAGAAAGGAGAGATCACTATCAACACCAAGGAAATACAAACGATTTTAAAAACATATTATGAACAGCTATACGCCAATAAATTGGGCAATCTAGAAGAAATGGACGCCTTCCTGGAATGCCACAAACTACCAAAACTGGAACAGGAAGAAATAGAAAACCTGAACAGGCCAATAACCAGGGAGGAAATTGAAGCAGTCATCAAATACCTCCCAAGACACAAGAGTCCAGGGCCAGAAGGCTTCCCAGGGGAATTCTATCAAAAGTTTAAAGAAGAAACCATACCTATTCTCCTAAAGCTGTTTGGAAAGATAGAAAGAGATGGAGTACTTCCAAATTCGTTCTATGAGGCCAGCATCACCTTAACTCCAAAACCAGACAAAACCCCACCAAAAAGGAGAATTACAGACCAATATCCCTGATGAACACGGATGCAAAAATTCTCAACAAGATACTAGCCAATAGGATCCAAAAGCACATTAAGAAAATTATTCACCATGACCAAGTATGATTTATCCCCAGGACACAAGGCTGGTTCAACACTCGTAAAACAATCAATGTGACTCATCATATCAGCAAGAGAAAAACCAAGAACCATATGATCCTCTCATTAGATGCAGAGAAAGCATTTGACAAAATACAACATCCATTCTTGATCAAAACTTTTCAGAGTGTAGGGATAGAGGGAACTTTCCTCGACATCTTAAAAGCCATCTATGAAAAGCCCACAGCAAATATCATTCTCAATGGGGAAGCACTGGGAGCCTTTCCCCTAAGATCAGGAACAAGACAGGGATGTCCACTCTCACCACTGCTATTCAACATAGTACTAGAAGTCCTCGCCTCAGCAGTCAGACAACAAAAAGACATTAAAGGCATTCAAATTGGCAAAGAAGAAGTCAAACTCTCCCTCTTCGCCGATGACATGATACTCTACATAGAAAACCCAAAAGACTCCACCCCAAGATTGCTAGAACTCATACAGCAATTCTGCAGTGTGGCAGGATACAAAATCAATGCCCAGAAATCAATGGCATTTCTATACACTAACAATGAGACTGAAGAAAGAGAAATTAAGGAGTCAATCCCATTTACAATTGCACCCAAAAGCATAAGATACCTAGGAATAAACCTAACCAAAGAGGTAAAGGATCTATACCCTCAAAACTATAGAACACTTCTGAAAGAAATTGAGGAAGACACAAAGAGATGGAAAAACATTCCATTCTCATGGATTGGCAGAATTAATATTGTGAAAATGTCAATGTTACCCAGGGCAATATACACGTTTAATGCAATCCCTATCAAAATACCATGGACTTTCTTCAGAGAGTTAGAACAAATTATTTTAAGATTTGTGTGGAATCAGAAAAGTCCCCGAATAGCCAGGGGAATTTTAAAAAAGAAAACCATATCTGGGGGCATCACAATGCCAGATTTCAGGTTGTACTACAAAGCTGTGGTCATCAAGACAGTGTGGTACTGGCACAAAAACAGACACATAGATCAATGGAACAGAATAGAGAACCCAGAAGTGGACCCTGAACTTTATGGTCAACTAATAGTCGATAAAGGAGGAAAGACTATCCATTGGAAGAAAGACAGTCTCTTCAATAAATGGTGCTGGGAAAATTGGACATCCACATGCAGAAGAATGAAACTAGACCACTCTCTTTCACCATACACAAAGATAAACTCAAAATGGATGAAAGATCTAAATGTGAGACAAGATTCCATCAAAATCCTAGAGAAGAACACAGGCAACACCCTTTTTGAACTCGGCCACAGTAACTTCTTGCAAGATACATCCACGAAGGCAAAAGAAACAAAAGCAAAAATGAACTATTGGGACTTCATCAAGATAAGAAGCTTTTGCACAGCAAAGGATACAGTCAACAAAACTCAAAGACAACCTACAGAATGGGAGAAGATATTTGCAAATGACATATCAGATAAAGGGCTAGTTTCCAAGATCTATAAAGAACTTCTTAAACTCAACACCAAAGAAACAAACAATCCAATCATGAAATGGGCAAAAGACATGAAGAGAAATCTCACAGAGGAAGACATAGACATGGCCAACACGCACATGAGAAAATGCTCCACATCCCTGGCCATCAGGGAAATACAAATCAAAACCACAATGAGATACCACCTCACACCAGTGAGAATGGGGAAAATTAACAAGGCAGGAAACAACAAATGTTGGAGAGGATGCGGAGAAAGGGGAACCCTCTTGCACTTTTGGTGGGAATGTGAACTGGCGCAGCCACTCTGGAAAACTGTGTGGAGGTTCCTCAAATAGTTAAAAATAGACCTGCCCTACGACCCAGCAATTGCACTGCTGGGGATTTACCCCAAAGATTCAGATGCAATGAAACGCCGGGACACCTGCACCTTGATATTTCTAGCAGCAATGTCCACAATAGCCAAACTGTGGAAGGAGCCTCGGTGTCCATCAAAAGATGACTGGATAAAGAAGATGTGGTCTATGTATACAATGGAATATTACTCCGCCATTAGAAACGACAAATACCCACCATTTGCTTCAACGTGGATGGAACTGGAGGGTATTATGCTGAGTGAAGTAAGTCAATCGGAGAAGGACAAACAGTGTATGTTCTCATTCATTTGGGGAATATAAATAATAGTGAAAGGGAATATAAGGGAAGGGAGAAGAAATGTGTGGGAAATATCAGAAAGGGAGACAGAACATAAAGACTCCTGGGATCCCTGGGTGGCGCAGCGGTTTGGCGCCTGCCTTTGGCCCAGGGCTCGATCCTGGAGACTTGGGATCAAGTCCCACATCGGGCTCCCGGTGCATGGGGCCTGCTTCTCCCTCTGCCTATGTCTCTGCCTCTCTCTCTCTCTCTCTCTGTGTGTGTGTGTGTGTGACTATCGTAAATAAATTAAAAAAATCAAAAAAAAAAAAAAAAGACTCCTAACTCTGGGAAACGAACTAGGGGTGGTGGAAGGGGAGAAGGGCAGGGGGTGGGGGTGAGTGGGTGACGGGCACTGAGGGGGACACTTGACGGGATGAGCACTGGGTGTTATTCTGTATGTTGGTAAGTTGAACACCAATAAAAATTATTTTATTAAAAAAATAAATCTAAGGCCTAGCAGAGAGAATAGCGACATAATTTTGTGTGTGTGTATGTGTGTGTGTGTGTGTATAAGCTGTTAGTGTAAATGAAAGACTTTCTACGAACCCTTGATAGGAGCTTTTCAATTGATTCTATTATTTGTTTTTCACAGCATATTGAAACCAAGGTAAATTCACACTGTGAGATAGAATATCTCCTGGTGATGCTCTTCTTTGCAGTGGACAGACCTAGACCACAAGTCCTGAGATCTGAAGCATTGCTTTAGATTTTACCCTTTGGTGTGTGTGGTGGTTTTAAAATGTGTACATGGCTCTTTGACATTCCTACCCTCAAAAGGCGGAGCCTGCTTCCCTCCCCTGGTGTTGCTAGAACAGGCATGTTACAGAACACTTTGGCAGTTCGCAGGTGAGCATTGGTACATTATATTTTCTGAGTCTGATGAGATTAAGACTCGGAGCTCGCTCTAATGAATAGAATGTGATGGTGCAGAGTCAGCAGTGGAGAAAGGTAGTGTGGAGCTTGTAGCAAACCCCAGGGGAGAAATCACAGCACAGGTCCCTGCGATTCTGTGGGAGACCATTTTATCAACAGCAAGAGACTTGTATGCCCTTTTGGCAACAGCTCCTGTTTTGCTGGATCTTGGGAGAGGTGGAATGTTTGGTCCTGGGTCATCATAAGGCAGGACAGGTCTTTTCCCCCAGTGGCTTAAATGAAAGTTGATCGGACCACTGATCCTCTTTCTTTATGGATCCCCAAATGTCAGCATCTCAGCGTTTTTTCACTGGACCGTTTCAAGTTTTTGAGAACTGTATCTCCAATATCACTCCTGAGGATGCAGCATCAAATTGCTCAAGTGCATGCTGGCTGTGAAGAGCAGGCCTGGGAGCCTGGGGGTTGGTTATACAGTCTGTACAGAGAATCACAGCTGATCACTGTGGCTCCTACCCTACTTTTCAAGCACATTTCAAAACCACCTCATATTCCAGGGCACTTGGTTTCCCTCTGGAGTATTTTCAGGGGAAATTGCTTCATATTTTAAGAGAATATCCCTACAACATCTCTATGTCATAACTTTGTCTCTGGCTTTATCTTTTGAAATTTGCTGTAACTTCTTGTATGTTATTATCTTCTCCCATACTACCTTGTACCTTATGAGATCCTACTTTTTAAACATTGAGTTTTATTGTAATTTTACAAGGGTCTTAGGAGGGCAGGGAACCAAATGCTGGCTAACAGTCACTTTAAAATATATATCCCATAATCTTTTATTTATGTGGAACTGCCTAATATCGGGTAGTGAAACCATTCACATCAGTCTTTAAGATCCATAAGTTAATAACAAATATAAAAAAATAAGATGAAAGATTAATTTTCTGAACTCCCATCTCTCTAACAAGCCAATATGTGATTTTTTGATACAATTTAGTATCACGCTTTACTGAACATCTAGTTTGTGCCACTTTATTAAGGGCCTCATGATGCTACAGCTGATACTCATGATAACACATAGGTATAAAGTTTCAATTATTCTAGCAACTTGTCTTTATACTGCTGAAAAAAAATCTGGTTATCTGCAACTTTACCTCAGTTTAAAAGTGCTTTTATATGTTAAAGTAATATTATTTTATAGGATGAGTGATTAATCAACTAAAAAAAATGCATTGCAGGATGCACATTTTGTTATTTGCTGGAAGTGACATTTTGTCGTTTGCTGGAAGTGAACTAAGAAACAACCAGGTTCTTCAAAATGTTACATTTTATTCGTGAGAAAACAAATGATTACAATATCACTACAACCACAAAATCATAATCACACTAGTTGCAATATTTACACTAAATAGGTATCTGTAACATGATTCAAGATCAAACCTCTAATCCTTCCTAGAGAAATGAGATGCCTCCTACCCCTTGAGGTAAGAGTTATAAGGTAAGTTAATACCAATAAGGGACCCACATGGAACTCCATGAAGTTACTGCAAAATGTCAGATGAAGAAAGTAGAGCCTCCAGAGGCAGAGGCAAATATGAACATGAGTCTTACAACTGTCACTTATTAAAAACAAATATTTGAGTATATCCTTTAGATTCCTTACTCTTTATTTTACTTTATCAGAACAATGGGGATATTAATACCTATCTTTGAATGTTGTCATGAGGTTCAGATATGACACCATAAATGAACTGCCTAGCTCTGGAGTTCATGAGCAGACTGTAATTGAAAGGGGATTGGTGGGCAGGAGTTTATTTCCCAAAAATATGGCACCTGATGAAAAATTTGCCCACAGGGGGAGGGGAACTGCATTCAGAAAATCCAACAATGGAGATAGCTGCTAGAAGTATTATTATCATTAGGATCCTTGGCATTTTTCAGAAGTGGAGCCTCACTTAGTCCTAATCTCTCAGAGAAATCACAAGGGTGAGGTTCCCATGCAGATATGTCTGACTATAGAGTCAGGATTCTTAACCATTTTACCATTCTCCTTCTTCAAGTAATCTCTTCCCTGACAGAGGCAGCAGGTAATGAAAACTTTTTTTTTTTTTTTTTTTTTAGTGATAAATGCTGTCCAAATGCAGCAGATTCTTGTTCCTAAGTACATTTCTTAGATGCAATCTTATGGCCGTTTGGAACTGTATATCACAGCAGTTATGAGTATGGACACTAACACTGCTGCTCAGGTTTAAATCCTGGCTCTGTCACTTACTAGCTATGTGATTTGGGGCAGCTTATTTAATTCTATGTACTTCAGTTTCCATATCTATAACATGGGACATAACATAACATGTGGTTGCTGGGAAGATTAAGTAAGTTAACTTATGTTAAGTGCTAAATGTAACATACGTGTAAGATGTCACTGATACTATGATTAGGATTTGAAGCATTGAAGTGTGAGTCTTGCCAATTAATCATAGGCAGAAATAATATACCACGAAGCAATGTAGGAAGAAAAGATAGCTCTCATGACAAGCGCAGAAGGATAACCAGGGAACACAAGGCAGAGGGTAGTCCTGACAAAGACAGGTGTGAAATGAATTCATGTTCACAGTCTCACTTCAGGACGAGAAACTTCCCACTGGCTCTAATAGTTTGCAAGAGCTGTCACTTTCCTCTAAAGAGAAATCAAACAAATAAAAAAGATAATTGTTCCTCACTGGAAGAATTTCTCAGAGATTAATAAATCATTTTCTTTGGTGATTCTGGTAACTTAAGACACATACATGCACATGATTTAGTTTTAGTCCCCAGGAGTGGCAGAAATGAGGTTATTTTGAGATAGAAAATATGAAATAGACTAATTTGAAGGGGAAATGTATAATTTTATTCTCTTTTTTAGCCTGGACACTTGGTGTGTGGAGCCATGAGGCTGAAAGCAAGTAGGTATATTAGGAAGCAAAGCAGGTTTCACTTGGTAATGTGAGCGTTACCGTACATTCCAGATGCCCTAGGATATTCATTGGACCAGTAATAACAGTGATGCCTAGGGAAACTGTGAAGCATGACAAAACCATTCTGAAGATCCAAACCATGATCAACTCTCAGCCACTGGCCATAGCCAAGACCTTGGACATCCACCCATCTCTCTGGCTTCAAGAGAAGTTTCAACTACTAAGTGAGGAGTCGATTTAGGTGACCTCAGGCTCCTTTCAGGCTAGTGCATGGTCAGTGTAAATGTTTTCTTGTGAGGCCCACTTCTTGGTTTTCTACTATTTTGTTTGTTGTTTTCGTTTGCTTTGTTCAACCACCAACTTGTTATAGTTTTCTCAGCACTTTTTCCAACTCCTTCTCACCTCCTGTAAAACTCTCAATTGACTGGCTTGTCAACCCCACCATAGCAGTGTACACATAATTTATTTGAGCCAGAATATGAAATTCTTCTGGCCACATAGTGTTAGCTGGACCAATCACAAGCATCCCTAAAAGTTTTTTCTGGCACTATGAAAGCAAACCACTTTTTCTGCTTCTCTGAATTGTTTCTGTATGAAAGATTTTACTCCTAGAACCTCTTGTGGCCCGCTCTGCCACCAATTTTGGAAAAATGTTGCCTAAGAATGAAGATACAGTCTCCAAGTTATATTGTTTGTAAACCTAGATTAAGCCATGCCTGAAGCTATTTGTGACATTTCAGTTGTATGAGATACCATATCTGCCCATTTTGTGCTGCATTTGTTTAACCTGGCTCTGACACTTGCCACCAAAAGCACTCTGGCTAATACGGTTGAATAAGAGAAAGAATATATCTTTGAGAAAATTAAATTAGCCTTTTGGCAATGGCATTAATGCACAAATGACCTATAATATCCTGGACAAATCATTCAACTATAGTGGGATTTATATATATATATATTTACAAAATGATTCCCTGCATCTGAGTTGTTTAGAAAGTGGTAATTTTACATTTTGTTAGATTTCCATTACTTGGGAAAATACCTTATCTCCTTTAAGGGACTGTAATTTTTTGGATCACCTGGGTTGCTCAGTGGTTGAGCCTTTGGCTCAGGTTGTGATTCTGGGGCCCGGGGATCGAGTCCAGCATCAGGTTCCCTGCAAGGAGCCTGATTCTCCCTCTGCCTATGTCTCTGCTTCTCTTATTGTGTCTCTCAAAAATAAATAAATAAACTCTTAAAAAAAAAGGAACTGTAATTTCTTAAAGATGTGAGTTTTTTCAACTTTTGATCTACAATGCCAGCACAATGCTTATCATCTAGCAGACAGTGTGTGCTAGAATGAATTAATACACTGAAAATCAGCATACATGTATTTTTAGAAATTTTGCATGGACTGTCTTATACGATGAGATGGCAACAATCTGAAGATCATTTTATCATTTCCCCTTTATTATCCTAAGGCTTTTGTGGCCAGAGGTCACACTGAGCACTGTTCTCTATGGCAATGTAAAACATTCCAGGACCAGCCATGTTTTGTTTGGGCCAAAATTGATTGCCAGTGCAGAAAACATCACATAATAACTCTCAATGTCCCTTCCATCCAGAAAACTTCAGATGAGTTAATTAATTAATTTTTAAAATTCAACCTCTCAAAACTTCCAGAGTTTCTTGGTGTCACCCAGGTAAATAGCCTGGAGTGACGACGATAGATCAAGTGTCTCACACTCTCCCAGCTGCTCAAGCCTGAAAGAACATTGCTAACCTCATCTCTAGATGTAGGATGTCATTTAGTATGATCTCCCCCATACCTTCACTGAATCAGAGCCATACCCATCACTCACTGATGTGTTCTTTATTATAAGCACCTTTTGAGCCAGTCAGCTCAAAAGCTGCTCACAGCAGCAGGTGGCAAAGAAAAAAGAAAGTAGAACCTCCTACTTGTAGTGCCAGCCTTCTAGTAGGAAAATGAACAATGAAAATTTCTCTTATGCACTTAATTGCATTTTGTCCCTGAAAACATGGAAGGCAGTATGTGGCCCGAGAGCTGGGGAAGCAGAACAAGCCGAGAACAGAAGATGCTGAAATTGAAGAAGAGAGGCCATGATGCAGACTGTCTGGATTTTACACTGGGTTTTGTTCCAGAACTGGGCACCTGAGTTATTGCTGCTGCCTATATTTAGGCTGAGTAAATCAGTAACAAAGTGGATAATACCAGATTTCTATTGGATTCCTATGGGTGGTTCTCAAACTCTACTCCTTGCAAAGGCAAGATTTCATGACAGGTTATCCAGGAAAGATGGCATGTACTGAGATACTGTTGAAGGGAGGGAGTAGCTGCTTTGTCAAAAGGAGTCAAAAGGAACGCAGCTTACTTCAGACTTCTTATTTCCATTTCAACAGAAGAATGTGTAAATATTTTACATACTGAGATTTCTCATCAGATTTTATTTGGATTTTAATAAGAGGGAGATGATGTAGATAACTGAAAGTGACTCTTTTAGGTTAGGTCAGAGACTAGGTGGCTGCATACGTTCTGGTCATGATACTGCACAGGCAAAGGAAAGGTGTCAGAAACACCTATTGAAAAAGAGTTTCACACCAAGAACCTGGGACGATGTGTGCACTCTTGAGAGAAAATCCTATAAAGCAATGTGAAAGGCTGTATGTAATAACTGACCGACAGGATGGGGATTGATGCGCTGAGTCATGTGCTGTGGACAAGTTGTGTGTCCAGCTCCCCCCAGCTGACTGCAGACCAAGAAAGAATTTTTAAAAGTTTTGTGTGGTTCCTTCTGAGACCCAAGTATTATCGATCCATGTCTTTTTGGTTCATTTGACCATGATAAGACAAAATGTGTGTGGAAAGTTGCTGAGGCAGTCAATGGACAGATTTCCATCTGGTCTTCTTTCTGGGGAAGTTTCTGGCTCATCACCCTTTTATAAAGCAAACTAAAATCACAGAATTTTGTCTGGGTGTTACTTTTGGTTTGTTTTCCTCCTCTTTTTTGCTTCCCTTTCCACCTTGTCCACTAATTAAAAGATTTATCCCCACAGTAGATCATAGGAATAAGGCATGGTTCTTCTCCTTAAGAAGTGTGGAATATGGTAAAAAACAAAACATAACCAAAAAATCCCACAAATGGAATGCTATTTGCAAAGCATTAAGGCACAATTATTAAGAATCCAGTAACCAGGCTGGATCTTACTCCTGTAGATTAGATCATCTTAGGACATTTACTTATATCTCCATGTCTCGGTCTCTTCCTATGCACAGCAGGAAAATAAGCATATGTAACTAAAAGGGTTGGTATAAAGACTGGACGAAATAACACATGAGTATTGGATAGGCCCATGGCTCTCCCCAAAAGTTTCTACTTCTTACTACCGAGAACCTGGGGATACATTACCTAACATAGCAAAAGGAACTTTGCAGATGTGATTCAGTTAGGGATTTTGAAATGGAATGGTATCCTAGATTATCTGAGTGAGCCAAAGGTGGTCACAAGGGTCATTATAAGAGGAAGGCAGTGATGTGGGAGTCAGAGAAGAATGTGGAATGATGAAAGCAGAGGTCAGAGAGAGAGACAGGAAGATGTTACATCCTTATCCTGAAGATGGACAAAGGGACCACAAGTCATGTAATGTAGATTGCTTCTCAAGAGGGAAAAGAGGATGATTCTCTCCTAGAGCATCCAGAAAGAATTCAGTCCTCTAATTCCCAGAATTTAACCCACTGAGACAAATGTTAGACTTCTGATCTCCAGAGCACAAGATAATTAATCTGTGTTGTTTTAAGCCTCCAATTTTGTGGTAATTTGTTATAGTGGCAATAGAAAATTGTTAAAACATGAAAAGCATTTAGAAAAGAGCTTACAACATAGCGTTCAGTGAGTATGAGGCATAGTAAGTAATAAAGAGGAAGAATGTATGAGAAGAAGAAATGTTACACATCTGACACACATCTTAAAGGATACAGAGGAATGGGCTTTAGCGGGCTGAACTGGCACCATTATGGATGGATAAGTACGCCAGGCTTTCCATGAAGAGCTGAGTTTGAGTTCTGGTCCACCAGTTTTCTTAACCATATGGAGCTTAAGGATCCTCATCTCTAAATGAAAGTAACGACGCATGTTTCCTAGGCTGTCGTGTGAATATGAGCTTCTGTAATTACAAACCATGAACTCTTTCTCTCCACTCTTGACTACCTAGGAGCCTACTTTAAATACCTCATATATGACATTTCTGGGACTTAACAGAGCTTTGCTCAATATATAGAAGTAGGTACAAACTAGTATGACAGCAAAGGGAAGGGAAGGACTCACTGCTCGTAAGATGGGGCTCTGGAAATGGTTCAAAGAGATGACTTTTGAGCTGGTTTGAAATAATACAAATGCACAGGTGTCTACTTCAATTTGCTCCCCTTTACGAGGCAACGGCTCTCACTTACTGAGCGTATATTATGTCTCCTTTGTTAACACATTATTTCTGACTCTCAAAATACTTAGAATTTCTCATGCTCATTTTATATGAAAAGGAAGAGATGCTCAGGGAGGGAAAATGAATGCAAAGCCACACAACTGTAAGGACTATCAGAATTCCAAGTAACATTTGTCTTATTCTGAGGGATCTTGCCTAATTCCCTTTGACATGAATTCTTGTGGAAGGGACAAGACAGGCACATGCTCGTGCTGATTTGTGACAAGTTTATTGTGAAACAACCTCTTTCTCCAAGGGATGATGACATTCTGAAGCAGACACAATATCTGGTGGACACGTTCTCAGTTTGCATGGGATTTTTATAAAGCTTCCCACTCCCTCTATGTCATTCTCAACCGGTTCTCTGTGGGCTCCAGGTCATGCTGTGGCTGACTGAGGAGGAACTTGTAGTGCCTCTGGGGCCCAGATGCTGCTCTGTCTACACATAGTACAGAGGAGTATGACCTCAAAGATGGCCTGCCTGTTCCCTCATCTTTCCCGAGGTCTCAGAGTGCCACACAAACATGAAGAACCAAGTCACTGGAGGGGTCCCATTCAATACATTAAGATCTTTCTTGGCTTGCAACCAAGATAGGATTTTGGAAAAAATGTGTGTCTGGGTGGAACTTTCCTGCTTCTTGCTGTTCAAGAGAAACCTAAGCATTGGGTTATCTTTGTTGTCAATCATGTATGCTGTGCCCCATGCAGAGAGGACATGACTTGTAAGGTTCTGGAAGAAATAATCCTGGATGACACTTTTTTTTTTTTTTTAAAGTAACACATTCTTGCTGGAACAAAAACTTTCTCTGATTCATCACTTAGTATTTTTTTTTTTGTTGTTAAGGTTCTATGCATCCTCTCTAGTCCTATTATTTTCCAAAGGAGTGAAAAACTCAGAATAAAGTGGCTCATTCAGAGAGCCAAAGTCAGGATCAAAGACAATATAGCAGTGATCAGAAAAGAAATGATGTTAGAGAGGGTACGTCACTACATTCTTTCCTTCTGATTAAAATAGTGACCTTGAGATAGAAAAAGTGTCCAGGGAGATACTCTAAATGTTTATATAATGTTTTGTCTTTATATGATTTTTTTAAGATGGAAGGGTCCATGCTTATATCATATTCTAAACTATACTCATGTCTTCAAAATGGCAAAAAAAAAAAAAAGAAAACCCACTCACATCTCCAGCTGAAAACTCAAATAATCTCTAATCACAATATTATTTTTCTATTTATTTATTTGTTAGAGAGAGAGAAAGAAAGTACAAGCAAGGAGGGTGGCAGAGGGAAAAGCAGGCTCCCAGCTGAGCAGGGAGCCTGATGTGGGGTTGGATCCCAAGACCCTGAGATTATGACCTGAACCAAAGGCAGACACCAAACTTACTGCCACAACATTATTTTTCTATGAGATCATTATTCACACTGTGTTGCAGGCACAGTGCATGGGGTTAAATCCAAATTATTTCCCTTAATTCAAATAATAGCAGCAACATTAGTTGACATATATTGGACTATTGGATGTTTATTTTGTCTGAGACACTGCAATAAATAACCAAATCCCTGATTTTTACTTTTTTTTCAGAAACACTATGAGTTAGATAGAATTTCATGATTTTTTTTATCATTTAAGATAAAGTGAAATTGAATTGCTAGGTAAATTTCTAAGTTTATGATTCCAATAAGTGGTGGAGCTCAGGTTAGAACCAATCTATCTCCAGAGCCTGTTCTCTCAATCATGATGTAACATAGTGATCATTCCCACACTTACACTTTCCAAGCGAGTTCTCTACATTTTATCACATCAACAGTCCCATGTGGTGGCTACTGATTATGTCAGTTGCACTTCCCAGTGAAGAAATTGTCCTAGGCTGTTTGTACAAATGTCCTTATATCAAAACACTTTAAGTTGTAGAACCAATATTTGAACCTCAGGGTGGTTCCTTCCTCTTCCTATAAGACATTTGTATTTTCCCTTCCACATGAATATGATTTGGCCATGGGATTTGCTCTGGCAAAGAAAATGTGCACATAAGTGATGGACAGAGGTCTGACCATCCAGGTGGTCTCTGCCACTTTTTTTTCTTTTACTATCATTCCTAACATGTGGTGTCAGCACCGTGGGCATGGGTGCCAGGCTGTAGATACTATCAGAGTGAAACATAGGTCAGAACTGACTCATGAAACATGTAGTTTCTCATGCTGAGAAATAGACTTGCTGTTTTAAGTCCCTAAGATTTTGTGGGTTTTTTGTTTGTTTGTTTTGTGTGTGTGTGTGTGTGTGTGTGTGTGTATGTCCTCAATATAACACATCTATTGTCAGATTTATATGAGGTCACCAGGATTTGTATGAAATCAAACTCGATGATATTAGTCCCCTGATATGTACTAAATCGGTACCCAGATCTAAACGGGAATTCTGTTGACCTCATGGGACAGGGAGAAAAAGAAGGACCAGATACTGTCTATAGACCTAGTGGTCAGCCCCATTCCTCTCTCTTCTGTAAGACCGGGTGGGCTGTTTAAACAGACAGAAGGAGGCATGAAGTGCAGGACCTGGAGCTGAGGTACACCTTCTCACACACCACAGATTTTGTGGTGCAGGTTCTGTGCTGGATCCTGTGGTTGGTCCTGCTGCACAGGCCTCCTGTGAAGTGAGCAATGCCAGGGAGCTGGGAAGCTAGGAGAGCTTCACAAATAGTCCGATTATCAGGGGGATTCATCCACATGACCAGGGTCTGTGGCCATAGAGCTAGAAGGGGGCAAGAAGTCCTTGATATATCCTCACACTGGGTCCAATGGGGGCATATCTGTCTTTATAATCAGGCTAACCTCTGAGAAAGTACTGTGTGAGCAAAATTGTAAATGATTGAAGATCATATTATCTGAAAGAATAAACTGTCAAAAACAATACCTGAAACAGAGTAATGACTCAGTAAAAGGGTGATATCTCCTATTTTCTCTTTTTCTGACACAGAAGTAGTGTTGAGTCTGGGGACCAGTTCTAGAAAAAACTTATTGAAAGATATAAGTAACATCATTTTCGGTAAACAAATCATATGTTGACAGAACATTTCTTTGCCATTCATAAGGGTCCTATGAAAATAATTTTGCATACCCTTCCATACACTATTTTCAGATGGAACTAGATCTTTCTAATGTTTTAGGCTAGTTCTTCCTGCTGCTATGTAAAACTCTTATTTCTCTTCCCAGTAGGAAAACCAGCTGACTATGTTCCTTCAAATAACCCTCCATGTGAAGGACATGAAAGCCACTTCCAAATCTGGAGGGCTACATACCATATGATTCCAACTGTATGGCATTCTAGAAAAGGCAAAACTATGAAGACAGCAAAAAGATCAATGGTTGCTGGGGCCTGGGGGTTATGAGGGGATAGATGAACAGGGAGTACAGAGAATGTTCAGGGAGTAAAAATACTCTGTATGCCATAATAATAGATACCTGTCATTAGACATTTGTCCAAACTCTTCGAAAGTACAAGTACAGGTGAATCCTAATTTAAACCATAGACTTTGAATAATTATGATGTGTTAACACAGGCTCATCAGTTGCAAAAAAAGGTGCAACTATGGTGGGGGATGCTGATAATGGGAGAGGTTATGTGTATGTGAGAGCAGAGCACACATGGGAAATTTCTATACTTTCCGCTCCATTTTATTGTAAACCTCAAACTACTTTAAAAACAAGTCTTAATAAGAATACAAAATATGTATCTCTGAAGCACACAATATGTGGCCATCAACAGCCAGAGGAACAGGGTAAGCAAGGTAGTCAAGGTTCTTGTCTACATCTGAAGGGGATAGACAAATGCAACAGAAATGAAACTGGATGATATTAAGATGGTGGTGTTCAAGGGAGCCCTAGGAATACTGTAGCCAGCCAAGCACCTACCTGGGATCAGAATTGATTGGGAATATTCCTCAAGGCAATTTTAAGACTGGCCAATTGTATCCACCTGTGAAAGCTGTGACCTACACCATAAGAGGTATCCCTTTTCTGAAACTATAATGGGAAAGGCCTCCCTTGGAGGAGATATCATGGGTGATCTTGTCCTCTGTATAAACAACTGAGTAACTGCTATGTAACTACACCTTTCTAGTTTGATGGGGACAAAACAGAAAACAGAGGCGCATCCCTCCTATCCTGGAGCTTAAGACCTAGGGAGAAATGAAATCCTGAATGAAAATTATAAACTCAATAAGACAAGTTTTGTGACTAAGGTGATCAGATAAATTATCATCAAAATGGTGACACTTTTAAGAAAATAGAGGAAGCTTTGATACATAAGAATAAAGGTGTTATGCCAGAAAAATAAGAGTAAGTAGGACCTGTCCCTAGGAAGTGTACACAGATGATTAGCCTTGTTTTAATGGGCTGTGAAGGCATCAAGGAGTGGGTGTTAGTCTGTGTCCTTCAGAGGGATTTATAGCTAAGGAATAAGTTATCAAATGTAGGCCAAATATGCCTC
The DNA here is from genome assembly GCF_048164855.1 of Canis lupus baileyi. Taxonomy (NCBI): domain Eukaryota; kingdom Metazoa; phylum Chordata; class Mammalia; order Carnivora; family Canidae; genus Canis; species Canis lupus. Next base: position 34,237,780 of record NC_132851.1, on the reverse strand, counting down.
CAACCCATAATTGCCCACTTTCCCACCCTTGGTAAAAGAGTATGACAACTGGAGGCAAGTGGATGAAGAGTCCTGCTCAAGCCAGCCTTGCTGGATATGTGAAGAGGTATGGATACTCAGAGGAAAGGTACAAAGAGACCCCATCTCCTGTCCCTTGTAGGCCAGTTCCAGAGATTGGATTTTTTTTTTTCCTGAGGCAAAAGGAAATCATTTAAGTATATTAATCAGTGATGTGGTTTGACCCATTTTTGTCTTTAAAGCTATCTCTGGGTGTGCTGGAGAATGAATTGGAGAAGGCAGGAGGAAGGAAGGATAGTTCAAGGACACTGCAATATTACAGCTCAGTGGCCTTTAGGGTAGTGGCAGTGGGATGGATAGAAATGGACAGAGTTGCAGGCTCTTTAAGAGGTAGAATCACTAAGATTTATTAAGTGAATGTGAGTTACTGAGAGATATAGGGGAGTTCGAAATGCATTTTATTGAGACAGATAACCTGAGAGAAGGAGGGATATTTACAAGTTCATTTTGCCAAGTTTTAAGTGTACTGGGAATGTCCAAGTAAAGACATTAAGAAACACTGGATAGTAAGATAGGATTTTAACTAGAGACAGTGCTTGAAGATCAACTATAATTTTAATGTAAATTAACATATATAAATGAAAGAATTCTCCAGTTTAATAGTCAATATAGAGAGAAATGGAACCCTCAGAACCGTCAATATTTCAGAGGCACAAAAAAAGCAGAACCTCAGGAAGATTCTGAGGAGTATTAAGAGAGGTGGAAGATCCAGAAGAAAATGCACCCACAGCTTCTCTCCACAGACAAACAAAAAGACATAGAAAAAGAGAAGTTCAAATGGCAAGTGTGGTTAACAGTAATTAATTGTTAAAAAACTGGATGGTGATCATACATTTGAACTATTTTTAGTTTAAACTATAACAACAGTTACCCAGGAGAGACCCATTTAACTTTCTTTTATTTTCCCCTTTCCCCATATGCCTACTTTTACTAGTGATAATCCTTTACAGGCAGAAGTTCTTTTTTTTAATTTATTATTTTTTATTAGAGTTTAATTTGCCAACATATAGCATCTATGTTACCCGTCTCCGCATGGCCAGTGTAGGAGACAATGTCCAGCTTCGTGGTCAATATCCAATAAACATTTGTGATTGGATTCATGGACAACAAAGAAGAGAAATAGAACTCCAGAGAATTTTTTTTTCTAGAAATCTTGATTTCCAATGCAGAGACAGCCTGAAGGAGTGGCTGTCTCAATTAATTTTAAGACAAAATTAATTTCGTAAAAGTACAGGGATGAACCGAAAATAGAAGCTCTAAAGAAGTTTCCGCCCAGCCTAGCTTTGATGAGTTGGGAGAGAAATTGAACAAGATAAAGCATTTTCAACCCTCAGCCAGAATATGCCAAAATCCATCTCTGAAGCAGGTCTTAATCACAGTCAAATTTCTCCTCAAAGTACATTAAGGTTATTTAAGCCTCTGGGCTCCATTCAATTGAGCAAGAGCAAACTCCTTTCTGTCTCTTCTGAGTTTTTTCTCAGTTATCATCATCGATGAATTATTAAGGCAACAAATCGTACTTAACTATGTTACTGACAAGTGCTCGCTAGTTTAATGCAAAGGTGGGAAATGATCATCTCAGGAGCACAACCACACAATCTTTACTATGGAAACATTAATGATCTCCTACTTTGCAGATCACCCAGAAATTGTGTGTCCTTGAATTATCAGAGCTTTCTTCCTTCTCTTTCTTCTCCTTTTTACATTTGGCCTTTTGTTTTCCCACAGAATTTATGTGAAACCTCAGGAATATGAAGAAGGAAACTGGCAGGTCAGGGGACTTTATCAACCACTACTATCAAATGCCCCTTCCTTTTTTTCTTATAGGGAAAAGAGGATCTCACATTTGGTTCATTTCATATTATAGGGATTTGACCCCCCCCTCTGTTTTCTCATCTTTAAATGCTCATGCCTTTCAATGTTACTTTGAAGGTTAGTGAATAACCAGAGGCAGCTTTCCTATGAGCTTATGCAGCTTAAACAACAGAGTCCCTCACATGCAGGAGGGACTTCTAAACTGCTAGAAGGACCCTAACATCATGTTAGCATGGTTCTACATTTAAAGTAATATATTTTAACTTCAATTTTGGTTAAAGCCACTGTTTCTTTGCCCTCTGACTTCCTTACATCATACTTCTTGTGGGTAGAGATATTTGGGGAACTAGGTAAGAGGGGGTGAAGTACAGCTTATTGCAACGAGTTTTGTGATATGCAATTGCTTTGTGCAGATGAAGTTATGTTAGCCATACTGGGGAAGGAATAACTTCTACAAATACCCTTTCCATACTGTCTGGAAACTCCCTGACATGGAACTGAGTCAGGTGTCCCATCACAACATAAATATGTCCTAGAGTGCTTGATACTGGAAAGACATTATCATCTGCAGTATCATGAACAATTAAATGCACAAGTCAGAATTTGTAGATAGTTAACAAAGATGTTATTTTCATAGTTTTTTTATGTTTGTAGTATTTCTCGTGTGTGATAGTTGTCATTCAAACATCTGTGCCTTACTGTGATTCCACGCCTCATTCTAAATAAACACCCACTTTGTATCTGTCATTTACCTGTTGTAGTATGTTCTTTTTCTTAGTCAAGGGTGCCCAAATTATAAAAACTTCAGACCTCAAAAATAGGAATCTTCCCCTGGACACACCTTAGAACAGTGTTTTGGGTTGAGCTCTTCTTACAGAGCACAGACTTGGTAAATTGTGTTGATGGTGATGGTAATGAAGTTGATGATTATCCATCAACAAGACGAAGTTCCTACTTCAAACAAAGATATGTAACTTTCTAAGACAATACTTTCAAAAGAAACATGATTGGTTGATCCTACCTCCCTCTGTGTTGTGCTCATATTATCCAGGCTCTAACACTGCTTAAACACTGATGTGGTCCTTGTTCTTCAATGCTTCCCTTTCCTTAAAGGTCTGTGGTGGACACTCTTGGTTTTCTAATCCAACATGCATTTAGCACCACTTGCCAGGCACCATCATAGAGATGGATAAGAACTCTTCTAACCTTTGGAGCTAGAGGTCATCCCAAGAAGCATATCTCTCCAATGAGCTATAAGACAGGTTCACAGGGATGCTCTGAGAAAAGTGTTAAGAGTGATATGTGTCTCTGATGTTATGTCTTCCTGTCTGATTCTTGCTTTGTTCTGCGTTAGGCATCACATGAGATTTTGAAAAGTCAAGGCACAAGGCTGCTGACACCACTGAGCTTCAGCAACAAAACAAAAAAACAATCAGAATTTGGTTCTCTGAAATTTTCATTACATGAAAAATGTAAACCCTTATTCTGTTTAACTCATTGTTGTTGGTGGTTTTGTTTGTTTGTTTCGGCTACTTGCTGATAAAAATCACTCTTGAGGAAACATACTCCCATTTGGGTTCACATCTTCTTTCCACACATCCTGAAAAACTCACACATTTCAAGATTCAGCTAAATACAACTCTTTTCATCATGCATTATCCTAGGCCTTACGTAGACATTAATCTCTCTACCCAATATCTTTTGCCATACCCCTCTACAGATTTCACTTTTGAACATCTGAATATAGGAGCATACAATTATTTTAAGGCTTGTCTCTTGAACATGGAAGAATGCTATTATTTTTGGTATCTTTTATACCAGGGATTAGCAAACCTTTTGTGTAAGAGGCCAGGGAACAATATTTTAGGGTTGCAGACTATACACTATCTGTTGAAACTACTCGATTTGCCACTGCAGCATTGAAAGCAATCATGGACACTATGTAAATACATGGGCACACCTAAGACCTTATAAAAGCTTATTTATAAAAACAGATGGGAGGCCAGATTTGGCCCATGGACCAAATCGGCCAACCTCTGTAACAGAGAATATATAATATCCTCTTGAATATTTAGAAAAAAATGATTGAATAAATGAAAAAAAATGTATGAACAGACAATAACCAACAATAATTTTATGCTGTTTTCATCAAGTTTACACTATATATTAATCCTGGAATAAGTATATATCAGGCAGTAAGAATTAGTAATGTGAATGAGAGTATTTTCCAAAATGAGGAATTAAAAACCATTTGCTGTCCACAAGATAATTCTAGGTGGTAGGAAACACCATTAAGTACCAAAAATCACAGAGTTTTAATGAAAGTCTCAGTTCAGTGCTAATCTCTCTTAAACAATCAATAATCTTCCTATTTAAAAAGAAACAAAGTCCTGACAGATAAATGACAATGGAGCAAGTCTTTAAAGAAAGCATATTAGCATTAATACTGTTTAGTATCTACATTTAAAATTATCTTATAGAAATCAATCCATATCTATATAACTTTCCTTAAAAATTTATTTAGCTAGATGAAAAGGAAAGATCACAAATAACAGTAAGAAGAGGAAGGAAGCACAAAAGCAGTAAAATTAAGTGTATCTGCAAAAATGAGTCAAGGGACTCACAAAATAAAAGGATATAAAGTATGAATGACACCATATACCTAAAATGTGGCAGACAGAGAGAGAAGTAAAGAATGGATTCAAACTTAAAAGACCATCAGCTTAAGACAGATTGCTATCTGCAGAAGATGTCATATGCAAACCTAATGGTAACTAATGTAGGAAAGATATTGAGGTTTGGGACTGACAGCCAAGAAATAATTCCAGAGACATCTTTGATGTAAAAAGGCAGTTTTATTAAAGCATGGAGATACAACCCATGGGCAGAAAGAGCTGCACTGGGGTCACGAGGACTGGCCCATTAAATCCTTTTTTGGAGGGGGTTAGGGAGAGTGTAAGTCTCTAAGGAATTTGGAAGCAAGGTTGCAGGATCTTGAGGGGGCTAGCTTTTGCTGGGGAAGTGTCATTTATTACCGTCTAATAAAACCCTAGTCATGAGACCCTTAAGATGTATATCACACAAATGTTGGAGAGGATGCAGAGAAAAGGGAACCCTCTTACACTGTTGGTGGTAATGTGAAATGGTGCAGCCACTCTGGAAAACTGTGTGGAGGTTCCTCAAAGAGTTAAAAATAGACCTGCCCTACGACCCAGCAATTGCACTGTTGGGGATTTACCCCAAAGATACAGATGCAATGAGACGCAGGGACACCTGCACTCCGATGTTTCTAGCAGCAATGTCCACAATAGCCAAACTGTGGAAGGAGCCTCAGTGTCCATCGAAAGATGAATGGATAAAGAAGATGTGGTTTATGTATACGATGGAATATTACTCAGCCATTAGAAATGACAAATAGCTACCATTTGCTTCAACGTGGATGGAACTGGAGGGTATTATGCTGAGTAAAGTAAGTCAATCGGAGAAGGACAAACACTGTATGTTCTCATTCATTTGGGGAATATAAATAATAGTGAAAGGGAATATAAGGGAAGGGAGAAGAAATGTGTGGGAAATATCAGAAAGGGAGACAGAACGTAAAGACTCCTAACTCTGGGAAATGAACTAGGGGTGGTAGAAGGGGAGGAGGGCGGGGGGTGGGGGTGAATGGGTGACGGGCACTGGAGGGGGCACTTGACGGGATGAGCACTGGGTGTTATTCTGTATGTTGGTAAATTGAACACCAATAAAAAATAAATTTATTATAAAAAAAAGATATATATCAGTAGGTCACATGCTTGGAAGATGATTGCCAACATGTATCTGTGTGAGAGGCAGAGACAAAGGAGGTTTCTAAAGGAATTTTTGTATGTTAAAGTAAACTTACAGAATCCTGGGGGTTGGGATATGATTACCTTTTGTCCTTAGCAAAGTATCAACATTGATGCAGCTGAGTTCCTAGAGGAATGTCACTGCCTGTTTCCAAGACTTGTCAGTGGGCTGTAGGTAGTAAGGAAATTTAATTTTTCTTTTGTCTTTGTTTCCCAGATCAGTAACCACAAGTCAAAAACTGGTAATAGATACGCAAAAAAATAAAGAAAAAGGAATCCAAGTATATCACTAAAGAGTCAGCAAATCATGAGAGAAGACAGCAAGAGAAGAAAGGTACAGAGAATTATGAAAACAACCACAAAACGAGTAACAAAATGGCGATAAACACATACCTATCAATAATTATTGAATCTATCAATAATTATATTGCTCCAATCAAATATATAATAGGGTGACAGAGATTATATAAAAAAAAGATCTCTCTATATGGTGCCTACAAGAGACTCATTTCAGACCTAAAGACACACGCAGAGTGAAAGTGAGGGGATGGAGGAACATTTTTCATTCAAGTGAATGTCAATAGAAAGCCAGGATAGCAATACTTATACAAAACAGTCTTTAAAACAAAGACTGTAACAAGAGATAAAGAAGAACCCTGTATAATAATAAAGGGAATAAACCAACAAGAAGGTATAACAATTCTTAATATTTATGCCTCTCAACATGGGAGCGCCCAAATACATAAAATAGTTAATAACAAACAAAGAGAAACTAATCAATAATAATACAATAATAAAAAGGGACATTAACACCCCACTTTACAATAAATCAGACAGACATTCTAATAGATCAAAAGACAGATCATCCAAACAGAAAACAAACAAGGAAACAGTGGCTTTGAATGACACACTGGACAGATGAATCTAACAGATATATTCATAACATTCCATCCTAAAACAGCAGAACACACATTCTTTTCAAGTGCAAATGGAACATTCTTCAGAATAGATCACATATCAGACCACAAAACAAGTCTCAACAAATTAAAAAGTCTCCAAGTCACACCATGCATCTTTCCTGACCACAATGCTATAAAACTAACAGTCAATCACAAGAAAAATTGTGAAAAGACCACAAATATATGGAAGTTATATAACATGCCACTAAACAATGATTGGGTCAACCAAGAAATCAAAGATGAAATAAAAGATTACATGAGGACAAATGAAAATGAAAACACAATGGTCCAAAATCTTTGGGATATAGCAACGTTCTTAGAGGGAAGTTTATGGCAACTGTATTGGCTTACCTCAAGAAGTAAGAAAATCTCAAATAAACAACTTAGCCTTATACCTAAAGGAGCTAAACAAAACCCAAAACCAGCATCTGGAAATAATACAGATTAGAGTAGAAATAAATGATATAGAAACTAAGAAAAATAATAGAACAGATCAATGAAACCAAGAGCTGCTTCTTCAAAAAGATCAACAAAATTGATACTACAAACCAGATTCATAAAAAAAACACAAATTAAAAAAATCAGAAATGAAAGAGGCAAAATAACTGACACCACAGAAATACAAAAATTGTGAGAGAATATTATGAAAAATTATATGTCAACAAATTGGACAACCTAGAAGAATTGGATATATTCTTAGAAATATATAAACTTCCAAAATTGAACCAAGAAGAAATAGAAAATTTGAACAGACTGATTATCAGCAATGAAATGGAATCTGTAATCAAAGAACTCCCACCAAACAGAAATTCAGGACCAGAGATATTAACAGGTGAATTCTAACAAGCATTTCAAGAAGAACTAACATCTATTCTTCTCAAACTTCTCCAAAAAACAGAAGAGGAAGGAAAACTTCCAAATTCATTCTATGAGGCCAGCAGTATCCTGACACCAGATACCAGATAAACACACCAAAAAAAAAAAAAAAGAGAGAGAGAGAGAGAGAGAGAGAAAGAGAGAGAATTACAGGCCAATATCTCTGATAAACATAGATGCAAAAATCTTCAACAAAATATTAGCAAAGCAAATCCAACAGTATATTAACAAGATCATTCACCATGATCAAGATTTATTCCTGGGATGCAAGGGTGATTTGATATTTATAAATCAATCAATGTGATGCAGCACATCAATAAGCAAAAAGATAAAAAGCATATCATTTCAATAGATGCAGAAAAGGCATTTACTAAGTACAATATCCATTCATGACAAGTATCCTCAACAAAGTAGGTTTAGTGGGAACATACTTAAACATAATAAAAGCCTTATATGAAAAATTCATAGCTAACATTATATTCGATGAAGAAAAACTGAGAGCCTCTCCCTTAAGATCAGGACAAGGATATCTGGTCTTACCACTTTCATTCAACATAGTACTAGAAGTCCTGGCTCTTGCAATCAGACAACAAAAAGAAATAGAATTCATTCAAATTGATAAGGAAAAAGTAAATTTTTCACTATTTTCAGGTAATAAGATGCTATACAAATAACTCCACCAAAAACTAATAGAATTAATAAATAAATCCAGTAAGGTTGAAAGATACAAAACCAATATACTGAAATCCATTGCATTTCTATACATTAACAATGAAGCAATAGAAGAGAAATTAAGAAAACAACTACACCAGAAATAATAAAATACCTAGGAATAAACTTAACCAAAGAGATCAAAGACATGTACTCTGAGAACTATAAAATATGAGGAAAGAAACTGAAGATGACACAAAAAATGGAAAGACATTCCATGCTCATGGATTAGAAAAGTAAATATTGTTAAAATATCAATACTACCCAAAGCAACCTACAGATTTAATGCAATCCTTATCAAAATACCAAAAGCATTTTTCACATAACTAGAACAAACAATCCTAAAACTTGTATCAAACCATAAAAACCCTGAATAGCCAAAGAAATTTTGAAAAAAACCCCACAAAAATGGAGGTATAACAATTTTAGACTTCAGATAGTATTACAATGCTGTAGTAATCAAAACAGTAATGGTACTGACACAAAAATAGACAAACAGATCAATAGAACAGAAAATAAAGCCCAGAAATAAAACCACAGTTACATGGTCAATTAATGTTTGACAAAGAAGGAAGAATATGCAATGGGGAAAAAGACAGTGTCGTCAACAAATGATGTTGGGAAAACTGGACAGCAACAGGCAAAAAAATGAAACTGGACCACTTTCTTACACCATACACAAAATAAACTCAAAATAGATTAAGGATCTAAATGTGAGACCTGAAACCATAAAAATTCCAGAGGAGAGCACAGGCAGTAATTTTTCTCACAGTGTTCATAGCAACATTTTTCTATTGGGATTATATAAAAATAAAAATACTCTGCACAGTGAAGGAAGCAATCAATAAAATTAAAAGACAACCTACTGAATAGGAAGAGATATTTGCAAATGACATACCCAATAAAGGCTTAGTATCCAAAATATGTAAAGAACTTACACAACTCAACAGCCAAAAAAAAAAAATTAATAATAATATCCAATTAAAAATGGGCAGAAGACATGAACAGACAGTTCTCCAAAGAAGAGCTATAGTCAGTAACACATGTGAAGATGCTCAACATCACTCATCATCAGGGCAACACAAATCAAAACAATGAGATACCTCCTTACAGCTGTCAGAATGGCTAAAATAAAAATCTCAAAAAAACAACAAGTGTTGACAGGGATGTAGAGTAAAAGTTGGTGGGAATGCAAGCTGGTGCAGCCATTGTGGAAGACAGTTGGAGGTTCCTCAAAAAATTAAAAATAGAACTACCCTATGATCCAGTAATTGCTACTGGGTATTTACCCAAAGAATACAAAAACACTAATTTGAAGGGATATATGTACCCCTATGTTTATGGTAGCATTACCTACAATAGCCAAATTAGGGAAGTAGCCTGTGTCCATCAATCGATGAACAGATAAAGAAGATGTGATTGATTATCTATCTATCTATCTATCTATCTATCTATCTATCTATCATCTATCTTTTTATCTATCTATCCACACACCAGATAAATAGATATATACCAAATGTATCTATGTATATCTGCAACAACGTGGATGGATCTAGAGAATATAATGCTAAGCGAAATAAGCCAGAGAAAGACAATTACCATATTATTTCACTCATTTGTGAGATTTAAGAAACAAATCAAATGAACAAACAAACAAACAGATCTAAATACAGAGAACAAACTGGTCATTACCAGAGGGGAGGGTGAAATACCAGGATGGGGGATGGGTGAAATAGGTGAGGGGGATTAAGATTACACTTACCGTGATGAATACTGAGTAACATAATATATAGAGCTGCTGAATCACTATATTGTACACTTGAAACTAATATAACACTTTATGTTAACTGCACTTCAATTGAAATTTTAAAAGACAAAAAAAAAATTTATTTGGCTCCAGAGACTTAAGTCAATCCATGAAAAGTCATGGGGAAATCTTAAATGCTCACTACTAAGTAAAAGAAGCTAATTTTAAAAAGTTAAGTCTTATATGATTCTAACTATATGACATTATGGGAAAGGGAAAACAATGGCTACGATAAGATTAGTGGTGCCATGGGTTTGGGGTAAGGGGATGAACACAGAGCACAGAGGATTTTTAGGACACTGAAAATACTTTGTATGATATTATTATAGTGGATGCATGTCATTATACATTTGTGCAAGCCCATAGAAAGTGCACCAAGAGTAAACCCTAATGTAAACTATGGACTTTGGGTGAGTATGATGTGTTCATGTAGGTTCATCAGTTGTAACAAATGTACCACTTTGGTGGGAGATTTGGATATTGAGGGAAGCCTTATATTTATATAAGCAGGGGGCATATGGGAAATCTCTGTACCTTCCTCTCAATTTTGTTGTGAACCTAAAACTGTTCTAAAAAATTCATTTGTAAAGAAGATTTTATTTATTTATTCATGAGAGACACAGAGAGAGGCAGAGACACAGGCAGAGGGAGAAGCAGGCTCCCTGTGGAAGCCCAATGGGGGACTCAATCCCAGGACTCCGGGATCACCCGCTGAGCCAAAGGCAGACACTCAACCACTGAGCCACCCAGGTGCCCCTAAAAAATTCTTAATATACATACTAAGAACACACTAAATGGCCAGTGACAAAAACCATAGGATGAGCAAGATAGCCAACATCCATGCCTATAGACACTTGAGATCTAAAGGGATAGCGACAATTAAAAGCAACAGAAATGAAACTGGGTGATGTTGTAATCAGGGAGTTAGAGGGAGCCTAGAAGCATGGTAGCCAGCCAAGCCAATTCTAAACAGAATTAATGGATTTATTTTCAAAAATCATAATGAAGTGGCATGCAGAGAAACTAAAGAATTTTGGAGTTGACATGTGAATGACTTAAGTTAGAGCAATATTGTGGTTTAAGGGTGGTTTGATTACTCTGTAATCAAAATAACTAACTTCAAATCATGAACTTGCCATGGACCAGTTTTATATCTCCAGGAAAATGTTATGACTTACCTAAAGCTAAATTTCTTCATCTACGGAAAAGGTCACGGAGGGTGGGTCAACTAACATAATACATGGTTGGGTCCTTTATAAACCACTATAAAAATTTCAGTTATTAATGACAAATCTAGCTTATTCTGAAACTGAAATGCTTTCCGCATGTTTTTCTAAGTGATTAATATTCCTTTGCAGCCAGTGCCTGAGAGAGAAACAATCAAGTGTTTCATTAAACATGAACATATCAATATTCTGCTTTGGAATCAATGTACGGACATACTTGACTACCCATTAGTTTAAAGAAAAAGTAGGCATTAGCAACCCATTTTGGTTGTAAAATTGGTTATTTAACATATAACCACATTCTAATTTGTAACATGTTTATCAAAATATAGTGCCTTGTCAAGAATTGCCTCCTTTTAGGAAATTTATTGCTCAGTTTTACTCTAGCCTTATAATATTAGCAATAAATCCAAGGGTAATATTATGGCCTTTTTTCAATTGATTAAACTGAAATCATGGATACAAATTAAATGCTAGTGATTACATTTCATTGCTGATCTATAGTACATAATTTATGTAGGATCCACTTAAAACAGTCAAAGTGTTCAGAATATTCAGGAAGAAAAATAATATTCAGGAAGAATTAATCCACACTATACCTGAAAATTTTATTTACTGTTTACATTGTAGATAGATTCTATCTGAAATAGCACCTAAAGTAAAGGAAAAGCTTTAGAACCAAATGATTTCTGTAAGAACAGAGTTCATTCTATTAGTGGTGCCTAGCACATAGTAGGAAAGTAGGAATTCAATAACTGGCAGAGGTTTTGCATTAGTTTCCTATTGCTGCTGTGAGGTTTCAACACATTTAGTGGCTTAAAGCAACACATTTATCATCTTACGATTCTAGAGGCCTGGTGTGCAAAATGGGTCTCACTTGGCTAACGTCAAGGTGTTGGTGGAGCTGCATTCATTCTGGAGGCCTGATGGCAATATCCATTCCTAACCATTCTCACCTTCTAAAGACCATCTACAACCTTTGGCTCAGGGGACCCTTCCATGTTCAAACCAAAATACTTCTTCAAATCTTGGACCTCTGCTTCGTTCATCAGGTATCTTTTCTTTATTTTCTTTTTTTTTAAAGATTTTTATTTATTCATGAGAGACGGGGAGAGAGAGAGAGAGAGACAGAGACAGAGAGACAGAGGCACAGACACAGTCAGAGGGAGAAGCAGGCTCCATGCAGGGAGCCTGACGTGGGACTCGATCCCCGGTCTCCAGGATCACACCCTGGGCTGAAGGCGGCGCTAAACCGCTGAGCCACCTGGGCTGCCCATCACGTATCTTTTCATTTTGGCCCCACTGCATCCCTTTTATAAAGACCTTTGTGATGACACTGGGCCCACTTGGATCATTTGGTATAATATTCCCAACTCAAGATCCTTCATGTAATCACATCTTTGAAGTCCTTTTCACCACATAAGGTAAAATATTTCACAGGTTCCAAGGATTAGGACATGGCTGCTTTGGGTGAAGTAGAGGTCATTATTCTAACTACCACAAGTCTGCAAGATCAAATTTTTAAGTACTAAAGTTTTTATTATTTGAATCCAGTACTATTCTTTCTGGATTAGGTCAACTAGATAGTACTGGTGCCATGAAAAAATATTGGAATCTAAAAATAATAGATAGGCTTTCTACAGCTTAGCATTAAGTACTTTCATACATTATTTCAGTTAATTCAAAAAACTGAGAAGATTCCAGATGGAAATATTGACATCTAGAAATTATAGGATGCATGGATATGCTTTCATTTTATTCATGAATAAAACTCATTCCAAAATAAAATATTGTCGTGTACCAAGTATGCAGAGATGTACTTTAATTTATTGATAATTTTGAAGTTAGCATGAAATTTTAATTTAGAATTATTCTCATGGGCTAATAATTTGTGCTTTAAAAGCAATAAAATTTTCACAGAACATTGTTTATACTGTACTACACTTACTCTTTTGTACTGATAGATGAAAACATATTCAGTCTGCAAAAATGACAAATATATTTGTTCCACAAATTACAGGACATTTTCTCTATAAGTTCTTATTTATTCTGTGCAGCATGTTGTGAGTTAAGCTTAGCAGATGTCATTATGTCCATTTACAGACAAGTTTCTCAAGTCTGTAGGTGTGAAGAGACCAGCCAAAGTCATTCAGGTGGGAGAGGTCAGAGACAACTCCCACATAGAGCGCCATGCTCTAACCCTGTCAATTTCCACATTTGCTGTTGTATTTTAAACATAAACTATCTTTAAAATTACTTAGATTGTGTTATTTCCTAGTCCAAAACAATTTGGTGCCAAAGACAAAATGGAAGATAAGCAATTGGAGGGGTGAAGAAGGTCAGCAGCAGACATCCAGGCAAAGGTAGGAATATGTTAAATTAACATCTGTGTTGAAATAAGTTGCCCCTTATATTTCTGTGGTAAGAATCTAGGGACAGAATATCCCTAATGTGAAACACTAATTTTACTTCCTCTAGTGTAATTAACCTGACTCTAAAAACTGTATTTGGATGTTGATTTAATAAAATTCTTGTTAGAAATTGTCAAAAAGATTTTAGTTTTTGAGTTAGGTCCTGAGGCATAATATTTTTATTAAATCTTCCAGCGTAAAGCAGAAAAAAAAAAAAAAGACCATCACATGGCCTTTACCTCTAGGGAAATGTCTTAATCAACCACATGTTAATTTAACAAAATTCCATGGTCTCACAACAATTTTCCAAGGGCCAACTGACAGGAAAATAGACTTTGGACCTAGTTCACTGATTAATTATTTTGAAATGCTGTCTGGAGCCAACAACGGACCCTACTGTCCTACTCTGGGGTGATCCCCAAGGACTTGGTAGAGGGGATCCTCCCACTGGGCACCAAGCTAAGAAGCAAATTTGTTCATTTACTATGAATGAAGAAGAAAAAGAAATGGCTTAAAGCCATAAATACAGACTCTTAGGCAGTGGCAGTTGGCTTGACTGTGCAGTCAAAAGCCTTAAGGAGGTAGTAGATTATCAGAAGCAAGGATGTTTAGGGAAGAGGCATGTATATGGACTTACGAGAAAAGAGTGAGCCCAAAGGTAAAGATCTTTATTTTTTATTTTTATTTTTTTATTTTTTTGGTAAAGATCTTTAGTTTCATTAATGTTCACTATACAGAAATCACCAAAGAAGAGATCCTGAATGCTCAGGATAATGAACCCTGAAGATATCATCTGGCCTTAGTTCTCAGCCATCTCCTGTGGCACAATGAGATCATGAACAGAAGAGCCACAATGACTCAGGTGGAAACTCTGCACGTAAATAACAGCATAGACTTTTATTCACCAAGTCTGGGCTATATTTTCCCACTGTTTTATGCTCATTCTGCTATTACTAAAGTGTTACACTGAGAACCTGATATAGCACCATCCATGGTGCTATCCTATAGCCCAGCTAGAGGACAGCGGGCTCCTTTCATGCTGGGTGGAGCAGATTTAGCATTACCACCAATGATGCCTACACTGGGTATGTGTTTGTCCTCCCTCCCGTGACAGGGAGAATTCTAAGCTGGCTCCCAAGATTTCCCACCCCTGGTCTATATACCCTAGGACCATGGACACCATCAGTTCTACCCCCATGATTAGGTCAAGAGGTACAAAGGTACAGCCGACTTTAAAAGGGAGCCTACACAAGTGAGCCAGACAGGTAGACTGAGCCAGTCTCTGGTCAGAGACTCAAAGCATGAAAAGGATTGGATGTATTACTGTGGGATTGAAGATGGAGGAGGGATATGGCTTCCTCTGAGACCTGACGGTAGCCCCTACCCACCAGTCAGCAAGGCAATGGGCACCTCAGCCCTTCAATGGAAAGAAATTGAATTTTGTCAATAATAAGTTTGGGGACAAAATTTTCCTCAGAGCCTCTAGGCAAAAATGACTGATTCAGTGAAATGGGATTTTGTATAACATTCCTTCAGAGCAAGTGACATCTCTTATGACAAACACTTTTGACAATGGGCACATGACCCTGAGATCCACTGGGGCTACCACTGACCAAGTCACTTGGGGCAGGTCACTGATAGATAATGACCTGCTACATAATGGAATGGCCAATTAAAGTCTCAGCTAAGGTACTGGATCAGAAACAACACCTTGTATGCATGTTTGGTACACTTCCTCCAGGATGTAATAAATGCATAGAACCAATAGGTAATACAGGATTCTGTGTTCCAGAAGGTAAAATCAATGGGTCTGGGAACTGAAGGGTGAGAGATGGCTTGACCCTTGCTCTAATGTTTGATTCACTTGGGGAATTTGTAATTCCTGTACTCTCAACTTTAGGCTCTGTCCTGGTTATAAGGGTGGGTAGATTGTCATCAGAGGATATACTATGGATTCCACTAAGTCTGCAACTATCACCTCGTCATTTTTTTTCTTTTTATACCATTAAAGGCAACTGAATATCATTACCGTGTGTAGCAGGAAGAAGTACAATTAAAACTAGGTTGACTAATTTAGGAATAATTTAGTAGTTCAATGCCCTATAAATGAGTAACTGGAGCAAACAGCCTGAAAGTGCAAGTTCACTAATAACCCACGAAGCAACCTTTCCATAAATGGAGCTTGTGGATAAATGCTTCCTTCTGTTGTTCTGAGGAGCATTCAATCACGAATGCTCCACGAATGTTTGTGTTTCCTCAGTGGGCTCCAGCAGGATTGAGATTTAATCAAATATGGAGAATGAAGTAAAAATTCCATCTAATCCATGCAGTTTAGGCTTTCCCACTTAGAAAGGAAAGAAAATGTCATTACACATTTGTTCCCTAATATATCCTAGACAGAAAATCCTAATTAGGCAGTATTAAGCATCAATATCAAGATATAAAAATCAGATATAGAGCACCATCTTAATACCATCTCTGTGGTGGCTTCAGCTATATCCCTTCCAACAGAATATTTTTTTCAGCATTCTCTTTGTAATCATTTTTTTTTCTACAACTTAGCTGGCTAATCCTTTGGCTGGAAGTCCCCCCCCCCCTTTTTTTTGTCCTGTCATATAGTATGTACGATTGTGTCAATTTCATTCACTATGTTACATGAGTATGAAGGTAGAGACCAGGGTAATGTGCCTACAAGCTAAGAAATGCTAAGGATTGCTAGCAAACAACCAGAATCTAGGAGACAGGTGGTTATCAATTTCTTTTCCACAGCCTCCAGAAGGAACCGATTCTACCAATACCTTTATCTCGGACTTCTATCTTCTAGAATGGTAAGACAATAAATTTTTGTTGTTTGAGCCACCCAGCTTGTGGCACTTTGTTTTGAGGCCCCAGCAAACTAGCACAGTAACCATCTTTAACTTGCCACAGTTTACTCTCTGGGACAAGTTAAAGAATAGATGTACTTCTATCTCAAACAAAACACACTCACTACTACTCGAGATACTCAAAAGTCTCATCCTATCACTGTTTTGGGCTCAAACTGGTGGTCCAGAATCACGTCATCTAGATCAGATCCAGATGTAGAGGAAGCCCCTTGAGTGTGGGTCCTCTTAAGTTTAAAACTTGTGGATTAAAGAGACCTATGATCCACACCCTCACAACACACACACAGTATTCCGTGGTGAGCTACACATAGGAAATCCATAAGAGCTAGTTCTCTTCAGATAAGAGGAAATAGAAGTCATGCAGTTTTCAATGATCCATAGCAACTCTGAATCCAGCCGGGCACAGGTTTCCAGCTCCTTAATTAGGAAGTGATTCTCTACTACCGTTATCTGCATCTTTGGGGTTCTGGACTGTTCCCTCTGAGTCATCTATCCTTTTCTGTAAGAATTTGCCTTTGTTTGCAGCCAAATAGATTTCTTAGCCAGCTTCTTGCTCATAATTAGGGATTTAAAGGATTGTTTTAATTATTATTTTTTAACTGTCTCTCTCCTTTCAATCTAAACTGGTATAATTTCTATAAAAACTTCATGAAATTCCAGTACACCCAATCATTTTCTACTTTATTAGTCACACCCATATTTATATTTTGAAATTTTGAAAAGTCAGTAAAGGTGCTTGTGAGAAAATACTAGATTCCTATGGGCCATACTGACTGAATGAGTGAGTCTACAAGTCATGTCTTTAAGGTCCTTAGAGTTCCTTTTGTTTAATTAAGATGGTCTTTGAGGTAACTCCTCAAATCTTTCTGAGGTCTCATCAAATGGTTTTACAGAACATCCTTGATTTCAGTTTTACCAGGGACCATATGTCAAATCATTGACAATACTCTGAATTTGATCCTGTCCCTTGGGTCATGTCTTATTTTTAAATTATTTGCTCATGAAAAGAGTATGGATGAGTAATAATTTTATGTTTCAAGCCAGGTGAGTCACTTATGTTCCCTGTAAATTCTACTCAACAATCAAATAGATTCTTTAACTTATTATCTATCTGGACCTCACCTTTTCATTGACATCTGTAGGGAACCAGTTAGCACTTTCAACATTCTGCCTAAAAAGTCTCTTTAGCCAGATGCACCTATTTCTGTGATACAGCCACATGTGACAATTTTGCTGAACTTCCCACCTGTGCAGAACAGTTCATCTTCTCTGCTCCTCCTTTTTTTTTAATTTTTTATTTTATTTTATTTATTTATGATAGCCACACAGTGAGAGAGAGAGAGAGGCAGAGACATAGGCAGAGGGAGAAGCAGGCTCCATGCAGCAGGAGCCCGACGTGGGATTCGATCCCAGGTCTCCAGGATCGCGCCCTGGGCCAAAGGCAGGCGCTAAACTGCTGCGCCACCCAGGGATCCCTCTGCTCCTCCTTTTGATGATACCTCAAGCCCTCACCCTCAGTGTTCTTAAGCCAAGTTTCAGTGTATTGATCAGACTCAAAGCCAATACCACTTGTTGAAAAGTAGCCTCTCCAATCCAAGGACCAAATCATGTTCCATTTGTTTTAAGCTATATCACAAAAAAACAAAAACAAAAACAAACAAATGAACAACAACAACAAAAACCCAAAGCAACACCTCAAATTTATGGGCTTAAAATATATTTTATGTTTCCTCATGGCATTATAGTTCAGACATTCACAAAAAAGGTCAGCTAGGTTATCTCGGCATCATAAAGATCAGTTAGGATCATGGGCTCACACAGGGCATCTGAAGTCCAAAATAGCTTCTTGTCTCACGTATATAAGTGCTTTGGTGTCCCCTGTCTTCTCTGTTTCCTCCTGCCATTTTATTCTCCATAGCCTCCTCTCCTGGCTTGGCTTTCTCATAGGGTGGTGGCCTCAAAACACACAGAATTACTTTAGCGCTGTCTTCCCCTACAGCAAGTCATCCAAGAGTGAATATTCTAAAAGGCAACTTTCTAGACACAGTCAATTAAAGCCACCAGTCTCTACCATACCTAGGCATGGATTCTGGTAGCACACTTCCTCTATATTTCATTATTCAAATATACGCACAGCCTCCTTTGATTCAAGGAAAGAAAATATACCCCAGCTCTTAACAGGAAGAGGGTCAAAATTTTTGACCCTCTATCACACTGTAGTTTGAGCTTTATGACTTTGCAACAAGTTATGTGATCTCCCTGAACCTCAGTTTTCTCTTCTAGTAAGTGTAGGTAGAAATAGATAATAATTATACCATGCCACTATGGCTATAATGAGGACTAAATGAGATACAGAGTGTGAAGTGCCTATTACAGTACCTGGCATAGAGTAATCTGTCAATAAATTTCATCAGTGATGATAATGATTGTATCAGCATAAAGAATATTTCAATTTGCTTATATTATATTGAGCAGTTGACTTCACAGTATCCACTCAACAATTGAGACATAGTTATTTTCAAATACATGTTTTTAGCAGACAAAAAAAAAATCCCATGTCAAAGAGACTAAAGGTCTATGGAGCTGTGGGAGGGCAACAAATTTCATTTTGTTTGGGGATGTAATGTATACTTTGTATTCACTTTCTGGTTCTTTTTCATTAATATTAACATGGTTTGTAACATCTCAGCTGGGGTTTATTAAGGTATTGTTCACAGGTATTGTGCTGCATAAATATGTCCCAAATTTCTAAACTAAGAGGAGAAGCAAATCAAAAGACATGAATTTCAAAAGACATCAACAAATCTGCCAAATACCTCAGGAAATGCAAACGTGCACATGCACACTCACACACTTATCCCTCACAGATTTGGGAGACTAACAGAATAGGAAATGACCTATGACAGTCATTTAGAACATGTGTACATAATGGCACACCTCTGGGAGGAAGGTGTGCTCTTGTATTAAACTACATTATGTACAACCTTCCCAGTTTTCTGTCTTCCATCTTCATCTTGAGAACACACTTTCTTCCTCTGGAGATTAAATGATACTCTTAGGATCAGTTGCCTGAGTTAAGCATGAAAGACTTTCTCTGCTCTTTGTAACCATGATTATGGTAAAATGAAATTAGTAACTGAATGCATTGTAAAAAGAGGTGGGATGAAAATCAAAGTCTTATAAGCCTATTTTTTTTAATAAGTACATCATTTAAATAGTGTAAGTGTCTCAATCATCATAGTCATAAAGGTTGACTAGATCATGCCTCTGAGTTTACTGAGGTTATGTGGAACAAGCCAGCTTCTCAGTGAATTTGATCAGGGACTTTAACAGTGTCTTATCCTAAGGCTAGTCCTGCTCCTAGCAATGGAATGTTAGCAGCAAAGGAGACTGTGTTCAGAGCCAGCAAAACAGACTCTGCTTTTGCTATAGCACTAACAACCAGGTTTTAATATTCACTCTTAATTGACCACATAGCTCACACATCAACCCCTAATAACAATAATGATGACTACATTTTAATGAGCACTTGCTATGTGTCAGACACTGTTCCAAGCAGTTAACTAATAAGATTTAATTTATTTTTCTCCATAAACATATGAAGAGACAACTATAATTATTCCCATCTCATAAATAAGTAAAATGAAGCATAGGTTATTAAACATGCTAGGCCACAATCATACGTTCAGTCTGTGAAGGAGTTCAGCTCTGACCCAGGCAGTGGACTGACTGGACAACTTTCATGTAACTGTGTGCTAACCTTTCTCACTGAGCCAGTGATGTCACCAGCAAAGAAAGTACCGTTTCCCTTACGACAGCCAGGGACCCCTTTCCAGAGAGACATTGTCCACGTGTAGGGAGAGTGCTTAGCTGAACAAAAACACTGGCTTGACAGAAGAACAAAGCCATTCTGGATAGAAGAACATTTATTTAGTAGATTTACCAAACATGCTCTGTGCCTTGGCTTCATAGCCTCCGAAGGGCTGCCATGTAAAAGAGGAATGGGTCACGCCAACATACAATGCTCACAGGGATGACAGGCAGACTTCAAGTCAGTATAAGGAAATCCTACTTTCTAAAAGCAGAATGATGGGAAACAGTCTTCCCAGAGGCTTTAAATGGCAGATGAAGAATCTCATAACTCATGAGTCTTGAGATAGAGTTTATACACTACATAAATAAGGTTTCTGTGTGGCTTATTTCCATCCTCTGACTTATTTGTTCTAAGTCATAATGATTTGACTGGTTTTTTAAAAAATTAAAACGATTTTATAAGAGTTTTACAATTCAGTTACAATAGCTAATATAGCCATTTCTAGTTTGTTTTTGTTTTTTTTAGCCATTTCTAGTTTTAAAATAGTATTAGGTTTTAAAAAATGGACTACTGACACATAATAAAACACGGATTAATATTGAAATAATGATGCTAAGAAAAATATATCATTCCAAAAAAAAAGGTGTACATACTGTGTGGTTCCATTTACACAAAATTCAAAAAAATGTAAATTATAAATGTCTAAAAACAAATCAGCTGTTGCAGGTAGATTAAGAGGAAGTGGGTACACATGGAGGAACTAAAGGTGAGAAATCCTAAAGAGAGATGATGAAACTTTTGGGCTGTTGGATATGTTTATTATACTGATTATAGTGAATGTTTCACAGGCCTGTCATATTAGATGTTTCAAGTATGTACAGTTTCGTACATGACAATTAATCCTTAATAAAGCTGTTAGGAATAAAGAAAAGTTGAATGTTTAAAGTTATGCTCATCAAGCATCCATAAAGGGATATGGATAATATTTAGCTATGGGAATCTAAGACTGGTGGAAGAGAAGAAAAATAAAGATATTATTTTGGCAGTGATCTCTTGTTTGGGAATATCAGAGTTTGCCACTGGAGGAGGCTGCCATAGAGTGGTGATGAAGAAGGACTCTAGGGACCAAACCCTAGCATGCTCTGAAGTTAGAAAGACAAGGAGAAGCCTTCAGAGGAGAAAGTCAGCTGTGCATGAGGGAATGAATGAAGGGGAGGGTAGTGTGCAGAAATTAAAGTGAAGAGACTGTTTCAAGAAGGGAATTGTCAACTCTGTGAGATAATGCCAAAGTTCTAGTAAAATGAGCACTGAGAACTGACCACAGATATAGCAACATGGGGTTTGTGTCCCAGCCTAACAAGCATGATTTCCCTGGAGGGATGGGACAAGCACCTGCCCCAAGCGAGTCAAAAGGGAATAGAATGCAACTAGGGGGAGCCAGACTAAACAGGAAATTTCTGAGTTTTACCATGAAGGAGAGCAAAGAATAGAAACAGGATGGAATGAAACGAGTTATTGCTTTACATGAGTCGTTTTAATTTGCTTGAGAAGAGAGATGTTTCAGCTGGTTTATATGCTAGTTTATATGGGTTAAGGTGAAGGTATATGTATAAATTTGGCAAGAAATTTATTTTTAGTTTCTGGGAAAAATAAGTTAAGCACAGTCATCAATAGAGTGTATGTAAAGGAAGGACAGAACGTGTCAGTTAAGACTTTGGAAAAAAGTAGTGTGGGTGAATGTGGGGTTGCAAGACGGTGCCTCAGGGCCCACATAACCCTCATCAACTGAGACTAGATGAAGTGTCCTTCTGCAGGTTTGCAGCTCTTCCTGGTAGCTGAGCTGAGCTTGTAGGAGAAGGACAACACAATTGGATCAACCTAGAGTTTATGTTTTCCAGAGAGAAAGGAGCAAGTCCTCATCAGTACATGCAAAGGGGAGGATAGGAAGACAGCCAAGGGCAGGAATGCAGAGAACACAGGACAAGGTGAAGGTCGGTGGGAAGGTGGTACAATCAGCGGGGTCTGTGGCCCTGGGTATTGAACCCATTCTGGAGAATGCCATGGGGCAGTGAAGCCTCATGCACGCCGCATGGGTTGCCCTGTTACTCTTCTGCTTCACATTTCACCTGGTGCTCCCACAGTTGCTCCAAATACCTCTCCAGTCTCTATTTTTCTTTTCTTCTTTTTAAAACTTGGATACCTAACTTAAACATGTATCGTACTCTATTAGATCTAAGATCACCAGTTCAAGGGAATGATGCTCCCCATCCCAGAGTGCCATCAGTTCACCTCATACACTCACTTTAGGCAACATTGTGATTGCAACACAAAGGAAGGAACACAAATTCTCTGCTTTAGTCCAGACCTCCTGTGTGCAAGTGTAGGAAAGTGTGTGTTTGTGTGTGTGTGTGTGCACACATGCACGCATGGAGTTTTTCTTAATAGAAAAGCCTTCACGTTAAGCAGCTCTCCTTTTTAATCATAGCAATTCAATAAAACAAACTACAGGAACAAGCAGTTTGTCCCAGGTTTTCAAGATTCAGTGCAAACTCCATTTTCGATAATTCATATTTTCCCAGGTGTGCTGGACATTTATTAGAGCTTAATCATTTTCTCTCTTTAATGAAATTAATTTTCTATTACATTTCTGGTATAAATGAGGCTATAAGAAAGAGTGGTCATTACTCCCTGTCAAAACAAAAGAGGAATTTTAAAGATGCATGATTGCAAGGAAGTCGGAACCAGGCATGCGCTACCATGAACAGATTATTTCAGTAACTATTTATCTTAAGAGAGAAATAATTCTAGTTGAACTTTAACAAATATATTCTAGTTATTATGCTAGACATTGGAGATTCTAAAATGGGTAATACAACAGTGGAGCTTTTCAAATAGTAGTAATTGTAAAAAATTGCAGTAGAAGGTATTTAACAATAAATGCTATTAACTATCTTACTTTTATAATAGTGATTATAAGTGAAATTTTGGATTATTATTAACATTATTCTTTCCTTTAGTATACACTCATAGATAAAAGGGCCTAAGGGTTGAATTTGGGGGAACACCAATGTGGATGAAGATATACCCATAAAAGAGAAAATAAAGGGCTATGTAAGCTCTCTGTCTCCCAGACCCATGTAGGACTGTGATCCTGTACCCCCAGTGGTTGGGTTAAGAATGGGTCAAAGAGTTAGATGATCTTAAATAAGTTCTCCTTCTAGACATCCCTCACCTTATTTTAAAACCCATCAGCATCTTTGCAGATGATTCATATCAGTACTACTTCTTCTCAAAAGCTTGCACCAGATGTGACTGCATTCTTTCGATACCACAGCCTAATGGGAGGACTTATATCAAGTTAGCACTAAATGGCAGCCAATGTGATAAATGTCATAAAATAATTCTATAATCTCAGAGAATTGGTGGGAGAAGAGTTACAATACCTTTGTGTGGGTGGGACAGTCACAATCACTTCTCCTTTTGAGGGCTATCTGAGAAATCCTCTAAGAATAATGGGACGATATTTTTTTTTCTTAAATGATAAATACATGACTACTTTGCTGCGATATGTATTTGTTGAGGTAAAACCATAAAATTACATCTGTGGCTCTCAATACCAAGCAGACAGCTTTTCATTTTCTAAATTTCTTTACTTTGTCTAATATTCTTGGCAGATAGTTCAAACAAAAATAAGTGGCAATACAGCATTTAATTCTCACTGGCGGACACCTTGGTGGCTCAGTGGTTGAGTGTCTACCTTCTGCCTAGGTCATGATCCTGGGGTCCTGGGATGGAGTGCCACATCCGGCTCCCCGCAGGGAGCCTGCTTCTTCCTCTGCCTATGTTTCTGTCTCTTTCTCTGTGTCTCTCATGAATAAATAAATAAAATCTTAGAAAAATAATTATCATTGGCACATGTCATTAAACTAGAATGCTCTCCTTATTGTCACAACTGAGCAGAAACCTAGAGTGCCAATTTAGTAGCCAGTTAGCTTCCCAGAAGCCTCAGCAACAGTGCTCAGATTTTAGGTAGGCATGACAATTATGACAAAACACTTTAAAATAACCACAGTTGAGGGTGTTAAGATACTTAACACATCATGTTATGATCGCCTTGGTCTTTATTCATAAAAGTCAGGAAGACAGCTTACAGGAAACCAATTACTGAGATCTAGGAAGTAGATGTTGAGATATTTCTCCATGTGGATGTCTCAGGAGTATCATGTGAGGGAAAGGGGCCAGAGTAAAGGCATCATTTGAATGCATTCATATGCCATTGAACTGCATGCTGGGCCCTGAGAAATATTAGTTCCTTTTGTTAGTTCAAGAGCCCTTGGAAGATTTCAGTTCTGTCAGAAAAAAAAAAGGAGGGAAGAAAGGAAAGTTTTGAGAATAAAATAGCCACCATTTATTAAAGATTGCATATGTGACAGGGTTAAGGATTAAGGATAAGATGAGGCTTATCAAAATTTATAGCAATCCTGCATGGCAAACACTATTTCCTCAGATATTTTGTATCAGATGAGGAACCTGTGGTTGAAATAGTTTAATATATTGTTATAAACATCTGATATTAAAATAGTTTAAATCAATAACCAGTGTTGTGCTTTTTCAATGACTAGTCTATATTAAAAAGTTTGCAGTTTTTAATATATAGATGTTGGATCTGAGGGAGTGCAGATTGGCAGTTAGGGGACCAAGTTATTTGGTTACTGAAACAATGTAGGGAATAATCAATGACAGATTCAACCAGAGTAAGAAGGGAAAAGATAAGAAGAAATTATACATGAGAAGAATTTCTCAGGAAAAAGCAGAACTTGGATGCTGGTTGGAAAACTGAAATGGAGATGCCGTATGGGTGAAGAATTAATGGTGATGCTATTGGATGACAAGAGAGGAGAAGCATATTTGAGAAAAAGTTGGTGAACTTCTTATTTTGGATATATAGACCTTAAGATGGTAATAAAGCAATCAAATTTTACACTGTCTCCTAAAGTCATCCCAATAGATGGTAGGCTCTAGATCATCATCTAGAGCCATTCAGTCACAAACCTGTACCTTCAGAGTATATCTCTCCTGTGACCCAGACCCTATTTTTGACTACCTACTCAACTGTTTTGCTTAAAAATATTCAGTGCCTTGTGAATTAAGTAAAACTTGGTTCAAGATTAAACTTTTGAATCAAGCTAAAATCATTAACGTGGCCAAGTTTTTCAGTAATATCATGCCTGTGCCTAGACTTCTGGCCTGTTTGGCAGCAGTACTCCTCACTATGATGATGACAACATCCCTTTTACAGTGGTCTGTTTTGGTTTGTTGGTTTGTTGGTCTTTCCTTAATTAAATATCAACTGGAACATGCTCAGCTATCCCAACCTTCTTTCCCTCATTCTTCTTTTATTTTATTTTCTCAAGAATTATTCAAGTCTTAGGTTCAATAAAATATTTGTGGAATTTTGCATTAGTTGCCAAGAGTTGGTTGCTACTTCCATCACTAATATTCTCAAGAGAACACTATATAGTTCTAGCATTTATCAAATTTTAATTTTGTGTGTTATATTGTAAGCTCCATAACACTGACAACATGTATTTTGTTTCCTTTTGAATTCACAATTCTTAGCAAAATAACCAAAATTTAATATGTACTAAATATTTGGTGAACAATAAAAATAAGAATAAGTCCACAGACCAATTTTATTTATGATCTTAGATGTAAAAAATTAATAATGAGATATTAACAAATTATATCTAACAGCATAGAAAAATAATAATTCAACACAACAAAGGAAAAAATATATAAATATTGAGACCCACCTTAGGTTGAAAAGCCTTACAGATTATTAAGAAGAAGGTAAGAAGTGTATCTAAGAATGATACTTATTGATAAAAAGTAATGGTAGATAGGATTAAATAGTGAAATGGTAAAGCCTTTGATTACTGTTGAAAAGCCAAGAAAATGTATACTATCACTATTTTATTCAGTAAGGTCTTGGAGGGCCTAGCTAATAACCATGAGATAAGAAAACAGAATTTGCAGTATAAATATTGTACAAGAAGGCAAACATATCTTTGTTTGCAAACGTTATGATTATACATGTAGAAAGTTCATGAACCTTAATGAAAACAATTTATATCAAAGGATAATTTGGTGAGATAAA
This sequence comes from Canis lupus baileyi, assembly GCF_048164855.1. Taxonomy (NCBI): domain Eukaryota; kingdom Metazoa; phylum Chordata; class Mammalia; order Carnivora; family Canidae; genus Canis; species Canis lupus. The sequence continues at coordinate 34,211,211 of NC_132851.1, read as the reverse complement.
TAGAAGAAAACAAATGAGTATAAAAATAACCTAAATTATCATTATAAATATATTAAACTTATGTCCTGTCTTAGTGTGCAAGGAGAACCACTGTGCGAATTTAGGGTGCATTTTTCAGAGTTGTAAGAGATAAGGCTAAATAAATCATCCATTATGAATATAATTTTTTGGATGCTGACTATGAGATATGCACGTTCCTAATTGCTTTATAACTATTAGCTTGTTCAATCAATGTTAACATTTTTTTGACAGAAATTACCTATCTTTTTAAATAAAGATACCAAGCCCCGATGTTTAACAACTCAACTGTGATCACAAAACCTGCAAGTCTGAGAACAGGGATGCTGAGGTGTCTTCTTGAATCTCATGCGCTGTTTGTAATGAAATGAAATCCTGGAGGCAGGGACAGATCAGGAGGGGAAATGCATTGGCTTTAGAGGCTGCCAAGTTCCTAGGGTCTAGTGTCATGTTCCTATCTTGGGTGAGGGCCAACGGAGTCCCGATTACTTCCACTAGAAATATATCTCGCCCAACTGGCCTCCACTGGGGCTCCATCAATGCTTGACAGAAAAATACCAGGGTAGTGGTGAGAATACACTGTCTTGCCCAGGCATGGTATGCAAACTAATGTGCTGGCTGGGATTACAGCCTATTGAATAGGCAAGCAATGTCAGGAGCTGCCTGATGGTGAGGAAGAGCAGAGATAAAAGAGCAGTGACACCTTTTTTTTTCTTTCTTTCTTTTTAATTTTCTGTATTCTCTTTTTCCTTGAAGCTTCTTTTGGTCAAGGAAGTATCCTGAATTTATCCATGTGTTTGTAGTTCAGCTGCTCACTCCTGCTCTTTTCTGGGCTGGGCTTGTTAGGCTAAAGTCCAGGCTTTGAGTTAAGGTCAGATTAGCACCTCAGAGCTTCATCATTTGGGGAATAACATTAACATGGCTCATGTTCTTCTCATAGTAGAAAGGTTAACATGCAAGAAGTCCAAGCCAACCCATTTTGTTGAACGTTTCATTAGTAAAAGTAAGTCACTTGGACAAGTCCAAAATCAAGAAAAGGGGGACATATATCCCACTTGGAGGCACCATGAGGTTACAGAGATATGAGATTGCAGAGAAAAGGATCAGGGAACAATAGTGCAATCTATCACTCATGGTTCATATCCTTGTTGCAGAAATGGAAAAATGTCCTGTGGTACGGTCCTTCCTGAAATTCAACCATATCCATTTTACCTACAAGATATTTTTCTGTATCATTATGCCACCTACATAATTACCAGCCATTTTTATTTTCATTGACTGTTTTGCAAATTTATAGAAATCTACAGTAAAAAGGATTTGTGTTTCATCACCCTAAATGAAAAAACCACTTCACTCACCATGAATGCAGTATCATTATAAAATAAATTATTTCATTTAAATTATAGCAAGACACTGTGACTATCAGAGCTGCTGAAACTCCATTACATATGTAATTAGCAAGTGCTATAGAAGCATAACATAAATCTTCCTTCTTGAAGTCACCAGGAGAATTTCAAAGAAATGAACGATGATGAGGCTGTCATGATTTATTTAATCCTCTATCTGGGCACCACCTTAAAATTGACTCCTGTATTGATAAAACCAACCTACACGTCACACATTAGGAAGCGCTGTTGTAGTACAGATCCCCTATTTCCCATTACACACCTGGGGAAAACAGGGCTCAAACACTTCGAGAGATAGGGCCAAGTTCACAGACAATATGAGAGACAGAACTAAAGCATCATCCTTGTCCCAACGTCCCAGAACACAGCCAATTGTGGCAGATTGCCTTAAAGTACTTCAGGGATGAGTTAACGCTACTTAATGAGGCAAGATTTAGAAAGAAAAAGAGAAACTTGACCAGGGTTGATATGGGGGAAGTCAATGAGACCAAGTTTTGTTTATGGCTCTGGCACTGATTCATTGTTTATCCTCGAGTAGTTCGATTAATCTTCCTGTGTCTCTTGTTCCCATTTGTAAACTAGAGGTAATGAATGGGCCTTACAGAAACGATAGGAGGAATTAATAATAAGATAATGCATGTACAGTGCTCTGAACTCGTCAAGGAAATGACTCTGTGGATAAATGCTGCATGTTGCCGTCATCAGGAAGGCAACTGGGGAGAGAGGACAAAAGGAGGAAGGAAGAGAAGAAAGAAGAGGGTAGGAAAAGAGCAAGTAGAATAAAATGAAGTGGGTCCAATGGATGAAAAACAAAAGAGAAAGGAGGAAAAAAGAAAAAAAATATGTAAGAATGCAGGAAAGATAGGAACATTAAGACTACATTCACCTGATCTGGTTAGGAAATTCTTGGCTCTGGTTATGAGCTGGAGGAAATAAGTAGATAAGAAAATAAAATAATACAAAAATATGACAGAGACCACCCATGTTGGAGGTTAAGCTGGGAGTGAGCAGATTTTGTTTCCACCAGTGCTGCAGCCCTGGGAAAGTCACTTTATTCTTTGGCCTCCGGTTTCCTGCCCTATAAAAGAGCAATGCTGCAAAGTTCTGAGGTGTCTTTCAGCTCTGAGGTTGTATGCATCTAGGGTGCTAGGACAAGCTAAAAAGAGAAGAGTGATAAAAAGAAAATTAGGAAGATGGGCACTAAGGAGGACACTTGATGGAATGAGCACTGGGTGTTATATTATATGTTGGCAAACTGAATTTAAATAAAAAAAAATTAAAAAAGAGAACATTAGGAAGAAAAGCAAGGAAGACAAGTGGCCAAATACAAAGAACTCACTTGACTTCATATTGGCAATAATAATTCTAATCACCTTCAGTGGAGAAAAAATAGCATCTTTCTGAACCCTTGAGAAAACCAGTCTTTGTTAATTCACCTCCAAAACACTCTGTATCAAATGAGACAGGCAAACACATCTGTTCTCTCTTCCTTTCTCTCTCTTTCTCTTTCTTTTCTCTGCTATCCATAGAAAAAGAGAATTTTTTTATCTTCCTAAAACTGAGCAATTTTTAGTGAAAATATTTCAATAGCACAATAAACCAATGCACCGGGAACCTGTGGAAAGAGAAAAGAAAGAAAAAAGAGGAAACAAAAGGAAAAGAGGAAGGAAGATGAAATGAAGGCGGGTAGAAGGAAGAAGGAGCAGAGGAAGAAGGGAAAGAAGAAGAGAAGGAGGAAGAAGATAGAAGCAAGGAGAAAAGAAATCATGTGGATGTCGCTCATAAAGATAATGTTCTCTTTTGAGAAATAGAACAGGCATATTTGCACTTGGCTTGAAGAAAACCCTCCGCAGAGGAGTTAGCTTAGGTAAAGGGAGCAAAAGGAACATATGGTACCATTTACCACAGTTTCCAGGACTGAGTGGAGTCTCTCATTCCTTCACCCACAAATTTTGCACCATTTCTTAGAACTACATTGAGATTTTACTCTTCTGCAGACATTTCACGGTTTGAGGATGAGGCCCACTTTTCATCCCGTGTACCTACCAGCCTACCAGTTTCAGTGCAAATCTGGCTTTCTCTGTGGCTGAAGTTCTGCTCTAATGTTCAGGCCCACTGGGCAGCCCAGCTCTGCCCCTTCTACCTGGTGACAGGTAACACCCTCTACCCAGTGCTGCTGTTCACTTCCTGCCAGGCCATCAGGAACATCAATCCTTAATATTCCTTACCCTCCTCAACAAGATGTGCCCATCACTTGGATACCTGGGCAATTTGGCATCAAACTCCTCAATTGATCCTCCTTGATCCCAATTCCAATCGCTTGCTGTGATTACACATGGCTAACTTTCCACGTTTTAGCAATTGTGTTTTTTCTTACCCAACTGCCAGAAGATCAGACAATAGGTTGTTTCATAAACTGGGGGAATTGTGAGCTGGTCATGGGAGTAGGCAGCCTTGATAACTCATGAAGAGACAACTACTCAAGTGGAAGTGAGAGTGCAGTAGGCTGCTAACCCTCAAGAGCTCTTGGGGTCACCTGCAATGTTAGAGCTGAGCATAGGGTATTAGAATTAAAAAGGGAGAGTTTATTAACTTGAAGACACTCCCTCATTTCCCCTAATACACTGGAAAGGATTCCAAGGCTTAATGGAAACTATTTGTTAGGGTTGTTCCTTGAAGCCAGGGAAAGTGATGGCTCATGCTGAGTGAAGTTGAGATCCCTGAATTTCCATAGCAGATGGTTCAGGAAGAGATTAAAGCGCTGAGAAAACTAGATGTTCTCAAGTGAATGTTATGTGATGAGAGAAGATTCATTAAATGCTCCCCACACACTGAGAAAGCACAGACGACTCACCCAGAATGTGCTGGTGAGAGAGTCCCTAGAATTACCGACAATTTCAGTGGTGATCTCCTCTGCAAGCCAGAGCTGATTGTTGAGGGGTAGGCACAGGGCTGGGTCCACTGATAGAAATAAGGATGATGAGGCCAGGAAGCAACAGTGGTCAGGGAGATGCAGTTAAGCACTGGAAGTCAAGGGGAGGCAATTATGCTAAAAATCAGAGAGGCTACATCTGCTGAATGTTGTGGAGGTGATTAATAATATATAGCATCCTTAGGAACAAAATAGAGACAAAATAGATAGGCAGACAATAAGGGTACCGCTTATTATATGCATTAATCATTTTTTAAAGAATAGAAGGGCAAGGGGCTGAAGGAGGTTACACTCTTAAAAAGTGAAGATCTATTGCCCAAGTCCCAGACCTGAAAACATATTAAGTAGACCGTCAATAAACTCAAAATTTGTTCATTGAAAAATCTAATAGTTTGGCTATACCCTGGCAAGACAAAGCAAAAGAAAATAATATCAATATCCAGAATGCAAAATGATACATCACTACAGGTCCTACATGTATTAAATGCAATTAGAATATTATAGAATAATAATTTCATGCCAAAAAATTTATGCTTAAGTAAATATACAGATTCCTGAATAAAACAATTAAAACTGATGCAAGACCTAACAGAAAATCTAAATAGACTTTAAATCTATCGATGACAGTTAATTTTAACTCCTGTCTCCCAAAACAAAATCATTCTCGTCCCAGATGCTGTCAGTAGTAAAAATCTCCAAACATTTAAAAAAGAAGTACATGGAATCTTATACAAATTCTTTGATAAAGTGGAGTACACCCAAATTCACTTTATGATGCAACATAACTTAGATACCAAAATATGACAGGGACATTACAACATAGAAATTTATAGGTCAATCTCTTTTATGAAAATGATGTAATACATTTTAATAAACATTAGCAAGCCACCTTCAGCGATACACTAAAAACAAAAGAAAAAAAAAAGAAATAAACCAAAAACAAGTTGCACTTATTCCAATAAATAAGTTTAGTTACCACAGGGAATCATCATAGTAATTTCCCATATTAATAAAAATAAGAGAAAACAACAAACACAAGGAACACAAACACAAGGAATCTATGTTAAAATTCAACTTCCATTCTTGGCCATACCATATGTATAGTCCTATTATTTCATTAATGAATAATAGACATTGAATCACAAAGTCTATTTACTGAAGCAAAGTATAGAGATGTCATGATAATAAGATGTTGAAAATATAACTATATATATTAGGTAGCATCCTTTCAATTTTGGATGTCATAGTTGGCTTGCTGTCCACAACAACTACAATTTATCCTAGTGGCTATAGCGGTTTGAGACTCAATTTTCTATGCTTCTTATCCCAATAGAGTATATAATTTCAAGATTGGTATCTTCCCTAATAAGCCTTATCCTATAAGAATTAAAAAGAATATTCTCAAGTATTGAAACATATTGCTTATTTCTGTATTCTGTAACTTAGATATTATATGTCTCATTTCCCAAACAGAAAGATTAATTTTTTTTAATTCTTTAGGGGATTGAAACAAAGCAATGACAGTATTTGGAAAGTAAATTATTGTTCTATTTAGGAATTTCTGCTCTCAGAGAATTGGTAATCTAGTTTTTGAATCATTTCATTTTAATTGTGGGCTATTCCTTAGAGGTTTTCCAGTGAAACCTTATTTTACAGATGAGGAAATTGAAGTTAGTTGATGTTATCAAGCAGGATTAATTAAGACTGAGTCTGGACAAGGCCTTAGAAAATCTTGGTTTCTTCTAATTCTCTTTTCCCTATGCAACAGATGATCTTCTCTATTTCTCACTGAATTAGCAGAAGAAGTAATTATAAGATAAATCACACTTTTAAAACCTCAAATGAAATAAGAGTAAATTAAAATACATGAAAACATTTGGAGACTTCTCCTATTTGCTTAATTTAATAATTCCCTCACTAATGGTATACAAAATACTTGCTTTGAGTTAAAAACTGTAAGGATTAAAGAGTGCTCTAAGGATGGAAAAAAAAACAAAAACAAAAACAAAAAAACTCAAGTCTGAGATAGGGTCATATAGGATATATAGAATGTGTATACTCTGGGTGGAAAAATGGTGTTTTAGGATGCAAGAAAATATATAGTGTTGCTTGACTGCAATCATCATTTGACAAATAATTATTCATCCCAGAGTTACAATGACAACACTGTGAAAAATAAAGAAAATTTCATTAGAAAAAGAGTCAGGGATCCCTGATGGGGGAGCTCTCAAGCACAACCACTCAATCTAAGAAGTATACCTCCCATTCCCCAAGAGGAAGAAACTTACTTCATATACCCCAGCAGGAGGAAGGAAGAATTTCTCCTTGCCCAGCAACCACCATACTAAGAAACCATCCCTCTAAGCCCCCGAGAAGCCTTGTGGGTCCCTCCCAGTTTCCACCTTTCCCCATGAGAGCAAGTCCCTCTCCTCTGTTTGTTGGACTTGCTGGTGCTTTGCCATAGTCTGCTTGCCCTGAATTACCGTTCTTGCTATTGAAGGGTAAACTCATTTTGCTGGTAAAATCACTGCCTCTTTTGTAATTTTTCTGGTCAACATTACCAATTAAAGATCTGGTTTATGAAAAAATCTTCCCTTTCACCTATTCAAAAACCACTGCTTGGCAAAAGCTGAGGAGGAACACAAGCAAATCAACTTTGGGATGAGAGAGCATGAAAAGTTCAGAAAATATCAAGAGGACTGAGTGGAAGCAGCCTTTAGAGTAGTTAGAAGTCAGAGGCTGGAGGTGGAGGTGGAGATCTGATGAGACAGGCTTCTGTAGTAGTCATTAGGTTGCTCACTGTCACTGGTGGTTCTCCTCTAAACACACAGTAGGATTGTGTTTTCTGGCTGAAACTCGATCTAACACTGGTGAACAGAAGTGACGATTAGGAATTCCTGGCCAGAGTATTTGATTTCTGGTCTGAGAACCTTCAGAGCTCTCTTGCTCTGGTTTGATATCCAACAACATTCAGGAGGGTGGCTGCCCTGTTCACCATGTTTCCTAAATAAATATACTAAGTAAAGATCCCCTGGTGACCATGATAGATAAGTTACATTTGTGAAAAAAGAAACATTTTAATATTAATAATTAATAATAATTATTATTGTTAATAAATAATTATTAATAAATACATAATAAATATAAATAATAATATTTATTGTTGCTTCAAAAATGTCAGCAGGGACATTGGCATTATTAAGCTAAAAACTGAAGGGAGCAGATATAGGAGAAGTAGTGATTTGGAGCTCATGGACTATACCAGTATTGCCCCAAGTGATAATGTACTCTATTGAAGCAAACTCTGCATGTTGCTGGGGGAGTTCATGAATTAAAAAAGTTTAATGTTCCTGCTGTGTCAAAAATAAGGTTCTTTGTGGATTCGTTCTAAATGTAAGGGCAAGTGGGAAAATTTCAGATATCAGCTTTGAATAAGCTCAGTTTTAATTGATTGCTGAAATGTGAGTAGCCTGATTTTTTTTTTACGGGGTTTCACATGATTGTGACCAATACCATAAATACAAGAATAAATGAAGCGATATAGCAAAAAAAAAACCAAAAAAAAAACAAACAAAAAAAAAAACAAAAACAAAAAAAAAACAAACTGTTGCTTCTTCAAAGTTTTGATTTGGGGATTGGCTATTACCAGGGTGCAACGGAGCCTGCCTGACATAGTCTGAGGAGATGTTTTGGAATTTGGGGCTGTCCACAGAGGAGTTTAGTTACAGCTGAACCATGATGTGTGCCCATGCCACTCAGATCCCCCCTCCAGGAAGAAACTGTCCCAGCAATAGGCTGAATCTTTCAGCTGCTTCAACAGGAGACTGTTTCCGCTGCACAGAAGCAGCTCATGTGTGCTCTCATCTTTCTGTGGGCAACGACATGGGGGGGCTCACTGTGGCCAGTTTTAAAGGCTTGGACATTTCCCGCTAATTCTAGACAACTGTGATGAGCCAGTTTGGCTCAGCGCTGCCTGAAGAGTTGGCTGAGGCTGTTCTTGGGCTTAGATCACACTCAACTTCTCCCCTTGCCAAACCTGCTTCCCTCCTCTCCCTTCTCACAGATAGGCACCCCCAAAACAACCAATGAGATTCTCCCAAAACAAGAAGTGGCTGGTGCTAACCCCCTCTAGGGGACATAATGCAGCCTCTGAAGACGGGAGTAGTTCTGGAAGGCTACCTGGGCTCTCCTGGCCCATCTGGATTCCCCAAGCTCGCCCCAGAGACCCCAGAAAGTCCTGGAAACCAAGTGGCACCTCCAGGACAAATGACCGGCAGCCTCGAGCAAGCCTTGGAGGATAACATTAGTCTCAGGCCTTAGAGCAAAGCCTTGCATCCACCTCTGGAATTCCGGAATATGGAGCAGGGTCTTCCCAGAGGAGAACCTGGACCCTCAGGGAGCTGCAGGGGAAGAGGCGCACGCGTGCCGCCCCCCGCCCCCCTACTCCGGGTCCCTGCTCCAGGGACACGGGTCTGGGCCTGGCGGCGCCCCAAGGCTGGCGGGCAGTCCCCGCGTGCTCTGCAGGAAGGGGCCTGGCCGCTCTCCAGAAGCACCCACAGGCTCGCACTGCACCCCCTCCCCGCCCCCAGGCTAAGGGCGCCCCGCCTAGGACACCGGGAGGAGCGCGGCCTCGAGCCTCCAGGGAGGGAGGCCCGGAGGCGGGTGGGGACCCGCCCTGGGGACCCGCCCGCACCCCAGCCCCGGACGCCCGCCGCGGGCCGCACGGACTCACTGCAGAGCGCGAGGACGCGAGGGCCTCCGAGGTGCCCCCACCCCGGGGCGACACCCCGAGTCCGGGCGAGGCGCGGAGCCGGAGCCCCCCGCAGACCTGAGCCGGCCGCACTCCCGCGGAGCTGGCGGGGAGCCTGCATGGGGGAGTCGCCGCGGGAACCGTCCTGGCCGCCGCCGTCTGGGCGCGGGTGCGCTGCCCCCCACGAGCGCGGGCCCCGGGTCCGGATGCAGGGCGGCGGGAGGGCCCCGCGCGGGGGGCGGGCCACACCCACGAGGCCTGGGCGCCGCCCCAGCAGGTGACCTCGGACGCGGGGATCCAGGACACGCGTGCTGCGCAGCCCAGGGGCTCAGACTCCGCGGCAGCAGGCGGGCGGGATCCAGAAGGTTCCTGCAGACCCGCCGCGCTCCACGGATACGTCTCCCTCCTTCCAGGTCCGGCCCCTGGAGGGACCCGCGGAGGAGGGGGACGGGACCGCGGTGTGCGGGCGGGACCCGGGCTCGAGCTGGCCGCTGCGGAGCCGGGGAGCCGGCAGGTGGGCACGGGTCTGCGGGGAGGGCAGCTGCCCAGCAGGGCGCTGCAGGCCGCGGCTCCCTCCTGTCCAAGGGGTGACCTCCCACCTGCTGACCACCTGCTGACCTGGAGGGCCCTGACCTCCCTCTGCCCTCCCGCGTGTGCAGCTGACTCTGCTGGAAGGCCCCAAGTCCTCTCCTAACCTCATGTTTATTATTTATTTATTTATTTATTTATTTATTTATTTATTTATTTATTTATTTATTTATTTATATTTATTTATTTATTTATTTATTTATTTATTTATTTATTTATTTATTTATTTATTTATTTATGAGAGACACGCACACACAGAGAGAGAGAGAGGCAGAGACACAGGCAAAGGGAGAAGCAGGCTCCCTGTGGAACTGGATCCCGGAACTCCTGGGGTCACGGCCTGGGTGGAAAGCAGACGCTCAACCTCTGAGCCACCCAGGTGTCCCTCAACTCATTTTTAAACTACATTGCAAAATAAAAAGGCTTCAAAGAGAACCCTAAAGAAAGTTTCCTTTAAGTTAAAAAAAAAAGGCTCTTGCTAATAAATGTTCTATGTGATGAACTCAGAAAGCAAAGGTGGATAAAATTGGTGCACCAATGTGAGAAAGCAGGCCAACCATGGTGGGTGGATTGCATGTCACTAGGCAGCCGTGAGGTTGCGGCAGTGGTGGAAGGTGCAGTGCCTTCGTCAGTGCTCAGTGGGGTGTGCCTACTCCCAAACTCTGTCACTAGTAGTGAATCAGGATATCGTATCTGTGGGAGCAAATGTGCTACCTACTATAGTGTTTTAGCCATTGGAGAAATATAATAGAAATAGTAGCCAGGAAACAAAGAGATGGGTGACTGTTTTGAAATTCAGTTAATGGTCTGAGAAAAAAAGAGAAGGGCTCAAAGCCCCATGTGAAAACCAGGGGGTCTTCTTTGCAGCCTGCCGGTAGGTTCTTATCTTCTGCATTGGAAATTTAGAGAAGGCCAAAGGCAGCTATCAGAACTTAATTATCAGATAGCCAAGTGACAAAGAATGTCATATTACTGATCAAGGTGTCTCTGCCACCAATGTCAGGATGGTGATTGAGGAAGAATGGGACTCCTTCACATCTGAGATGAGGACGTGTGGATTCCATGCCCTGGGATCTTGAATATCCAGATTCACCTGAAGCCTGTGATCTTTCAGCTGTGGCCCACCAAGAATTTTCACAGTGAGTATCCCACTCCTATTTAAGGATAATTAAGATGTTTTTTTGCCCTTAAGTACAACCTTTTCTACTCACAAGTGGTTCCACTTTTCCTACAGGACATAAGTCTCTACCCAATTTTAAGCCACAGAATAATCCAGCCAGAAGCATTTTAGGTCTGATACAAGAAGGAAGGGACTATATTCTTCAAGTGGCAACATCTATTCATGTTATAGATTTAAGCATAAATTGGCAGCACATAGAAGGCATATGCATGGAACTAGGTAGATTCTGAGGGTGGTTATTTTGGGGATGAGGAAGAAATACTGGGTAATGGGGAGTTTTCTGTTTTATTGATTGATTGATTGATTGATTAGAGCATTATTCCAAGGTACTAGTTTTTATTCCCTGGCAAAGACCTTAGAAAATGGTTTAGTATTAGTATCTACTCAATACTAGATGGTTCCTAGGAGGAGCGTTTGTAAAACAATGGCCCGTATAATGTGAAATATACTACTAGGTGTTTATCCAAAGGATACAAAAATAGTGATTCAAAAGGGCACATGCACCCTAATGTTTATAGTAGCAGTGTCCACAATAGCTAAGATATGGAAATAGCCCAGATGTCCATTGATAGATAAATGGAGAAAGATATGGTGTATACACACACATGCACACACACACACACACACACACACACACTGGAATATTACTCAGCTATCAAAAAGAATGAAATCTTGCCACTTGCAATGATATGGATAGAACCAGAAGGTATTATACTACGTGAAATAAGTTAGTCAAAGAAAGACAAATACCATGATTTCAGTCATGTGGAATTTAAGAAATAAAAAAGATGAACATAGGGGAGGGGAAGGTAAAATAAGATAAAAACAGAGAGGGAGGCAAACCGCAAGAGACTTTTATGTAGAAAACAAACTGAGAGTCACTGGAGAGGAGGTGAGTAGGGGGATGGGGTAACTGGGTGATGGGCATGACGGAGGGCACATGATGGAATGAGCACTAGGTGTTACATGCAACTGATGAATCACTCAGTTCTACTCCTGAAACTAATACACTATATGTTAACTAACTTAAATTTAAATTAAAAAATTAAAAATTTAGAAAAAAAATATCTGAATCACTATGGCAAACTGCATAGAAAATATTTAAAAGTCCTAGGGAGGTGACCACACCTCCAGGGGGTGCCCTGCAGCATTGGATAGAATAGATATAAAATACTGAGCCTTTGTGGCTCAGTTTGAGACGCATTTGCTGATTTACTCCAGGTAACCCCTCGGTTGTTGTTGGAACCTCATAGATCAGCTTTTCCCTTTGTTCCATCCTGCTTCCTTCCTCCCCTTTCCATACGGATTAATTCCAATTGCATTCCATCATAAACATCCTGCACACTAATCTTCATCCCAGAGTGTGCTTCCTGCAGAAGCCAATTTGTGATGTATGATTATAAGCATCTGGAGACAAATTTATGTGTGAGTGAGTTGCTGAGCACCACTTGCCAGTCATCACACCAACATTTGTGTTACAGAATTAAGTATCATCATCTCCATTTTATGAAGGAAAATATTGAGAGTTTCAGATTATATGACTTGTTCATGATTAACTAATAATATTAACTACACAAAGTCTCATATTTCCATGGCAGAAGCTTTTTTCTGCCACTTTGTTCTCTATATAATGGCTTCCCCAGAAAAGATTTGCAGAAACCTTGTGGTTACAGAAAGCTTCAATGAGAGTCAAGAGAACAAAGCTTAGTGACATCCACCCTACTTAATCTAAAGCAAAGTTACCATTATCCATTGTAATACCGTGACAAATGATTTTGTTCAAAAGAGATGCTGCTACAAAAAACAAAACAAAACAAAACAAAAACCAACTGAAAAATCACTGCCCTGCCATGACAAAATACAATTCACTGAGCTTAACAGAAAAACTGAAAGAGAATTATCATCCTAAATATTTTGATTCACACACACACACACACACACATACCCATTCAAGGTATTATAAATCAGAATATGACATTTTTGTAACTTTAACTGTCTTTTAGTTATTTTTATTGTTCTTTATCTGTTTAGTAAACTGTGGTTAATTTTGCTAAAATTATTATATCATATGCTTTTATTAGTTATAATATTTATGATAGTAAAATTATTAACTTTCCTATAATATTTATGGATATAACTGTTCTGTGAGAAAACACATAATTGTGAAATCCAAATGGTTTAAGAATATAAATATTAAACTGGAATATAGAACGTCTAAATCATTTCAGTTTTTTGAAGTATACTTAAGGTCCATGTTACAAAGATAATTATGCATACAGAAGATTTATAGGAGACCTATCAATTATTTTATGAAGAATTATAATATCTTAAAATTATATTTTTAGACTCGAGAGATTCCCAATTTTATTTTCAGTAACTTGATTTACACTTTATCAGTATAAAACTCTTTCAGATGCTTAATTTTATATAGCATAGAATATATATTTTTATATGTTACTTAATATTTTGATATAGTCAAAAATAAAATGAACCAAAATGGAACAAAATAACAAAATGTAGAGAGATAGTTAAACTAAATGTTTGAAGAAGATATTAAACACATTTGAATAACCATATACCCACATGAAGCAATGTTATTTCATTCACAAAATAGAAATAACAGTCAATTTTTAGCTTGACAACTGAAGTATTATATTCATTGGAAAGAAATACCATTTTCAATATTTCAAAAATAGTAAATTAGTTTATGTATTTTGAAAAGCTTTTGAAGAAACACAATATCAGAAAAAGAGATACTGGCTGTAAAGTACAAAAAACTTCAAACAAACCTTTCAGCTCAAGACTTCATGCTCTGAATCCCAAGTCCAAATATTTAAGAAAATAATCTTTGAGGTTTAACTTGAGAGGGGTATCCACCTTTGATCCAGTAATTTTGACTAGCTTGAGTATATTACAGGTATAGGTAGTAGGTATCAAATTATGTGGGCAGTGTTGATAGTAGACTTTGCAGAGAAAGGGAGTCAATGTGGGCTTGGAAAATAGTTCATAAGAGATATGTTCAGGAGAAGAAAGAAAGAGATACAGATGGAGATAGAAAGAAAGATCAGGAGTTTCTCTTTAATTAACTAATTAATATCTCTTTAAAACCCAGAGAAATCCATGCTAGATAATGACCATTGCCTACAACCATTACCTTCTCTTCCCTGTCTCCTTTGCTAACCACCACAATAGCTTTCTAACTTCCCCCAGGATCCACTTGCAAGTCTCTTCATTTTCAGTAACAAAGGAAGAATGATATTCTACAAAAGCAAAAGAGTTGTGACATTTATTTCCTCAAAACCTTTTAAGGACTCCTTACTGCTCTGGAGAGCAATGACCAAAGTTCTTAGTTTGGCACGTTGAATAGTATCATAGACTTCTCCAGCCTCATTTGCTTATGTATTTCTCCTTGTTCACTATGTTTTATCAGGCTGACTTTCTTCAATTTCCATAAACTAAGCATATGATTTCCTCTGCCCCTCTTTCTGAATTTATTAACTTCTACTTATCTTCATTTCTCTACTCAATTGTTAAGTTCTTTATGAGGAGGGGGGCTCCCACGATGTCTACAGAACTTAGCTGACTCTTGATATGCTGTCAACTTTTGCTTTTAAAAAAAACTGTGTATCTTTTATTATTACAAGGTTTTGTATGCCCAGCTAATGTAAGACTCCATTGATAAAATGTAGACCCCATGAAGGCAGACCATAGGTCTGTTTTTATTACCTTTTTGGTATATATATCCTGCACAGAAAATCTCAACAATTGTTATGGTGATCATTATGAATGATTAATTAAATAAAAATAATTGATTCTTATTGTATGAGTATTGGATCCAATCGAATCATAGTTCATACGGGAGTCCTTATGAAGTTATTTTCTGTTTCCAGGAATAAAACTCAGAGTAGAGGCAAAGAAAGAAAGAAAAGAAAGAAAGAGAAAGAAAGAAAAGAAAAGAAAGAAAAAGAAAGAAGAAAGAAAGAAAGAAAGAAAGAAAGAAAGAAAGAAAGAAAGAAAGGAAGGAAGGAAGGAAGGAAGGAAGGAAGGAAGAAAGAAAGAAAGAAAGAAAGAAAGAAAGAAAGAAAGAAAGAAAGAAAGAAAGAAAAGCTCTTGACCCAAGGAACAATCCAGAGCCACAGCTTGCATGATTCCATGGTAGATTATACATGGTCTATGTAAATGGTGCCCCCTGGAATGGAGAAGCCATACCCAAAGCTCTTTGAGATCCCTGACTCTATTTGAGTGGGGGAAACACTGGCAAGTCTTCATGCTGCTTCCTATCTTTTCTGGGCCAAATTTTTATAAGTAAAAGCAGAGGTAGGAGAGAAGAGGAGAATGTGAAGCTAAAGAGGAAGGATTTTGTTTTATAGCACATTCTAATGCAGGTAGGTGTAATGCAGCTGACAGTAGAGAAGAACTGGGACATTTTTCTAAGAGTCTGCAAGTCCTTGAGGAATCAATCATATGCCTATATTTTATTATTTTTCAGATGCTACATTTTAAATATAAATGCAAGGTGTGTGGTTATAACAACATTTTGTCAGCTGGATTTATAGTTAAGGTAATCAGGCTACAACTAAATTAGAGGGATGTCTAGTGACCGAAGAAAAGATTTTGTTATAAATTGTCTTTTTTAGGGAGAGCCCCAACCCACAAATGGAGTTTCAGTTTCATGTTGCTGTATCAGTAAGAGGGTAATAGCCCTAGGTACAGAGAGGATTCATCTGGATTAAGTTGTCTATGTATGTACATACTTCACAGTATTTATTTTCTTAAGACGTTAGATGGATAAGCAAATACCCTAAAATGAAAACTAGTTCTATATTAATATGTTGATCATCATCAACAATGTCTCATTATCACCAATATCCTTTTACCTAAAACATATTTCTGTTACTTAGATCAGAATGTACTTCCATTTAGCAGTTTGGGGCCTTTAAAGGATTGCCTTGATAAATGATTGAGAGCAAAACAGCTTCATTTAAAGATTTGGAAGAACATTTCTGTTCCCCTAGTCCCTGCCAGAATCATAGATGTAGGCAATTCCATCTGTGAAATCATTATTATCTAAATATAATAGTCTTAAGATAAAATACAACATAATAGTTCCCAAATATATAACATATAATATTAAATAAAAATATATAATATAGTATATATATATAATAGTTCCCAAATATAGTAGTTTCCAATTTTAATATTTCCCTCCTAAAGTCAGAAAAAAAAAAACTGTATTCCAAGACAACTTTTAGAGCTATTAGTTACAGTTTTTGAAATGGTATCTTTCTGAGAGAAAAACACAAAATCTTGTAATTTAAAAATAATAGTTAAAAGTCACTAGTGGTTATATTCATCTTTACTCTTCTTCTAAATAAAGGAAGGAACAAAGCCATTAACTATATGGTAGGCATTAGGGAAGATTCAAGGTGATAATGAGGCATTTAAAGTGGGTAGCGTGGAATAGCTTTACACGTAATTTTGCATTTAATCCTCCTAAGTATCCAGTAAAGTAGGTTATATTCTGCCTCTATTCTATAGATAAGAAAACTTACTCATGATCACTCACTAAGTGAAGAAACCAGGATTCAAAATCAAGAGCTCACATTCTTAGCCACTATTTCAAAAATAAATCTCTATTACCAGTGATGTTAATTAGTAGAAAATGAATGTGCCATGCCAGTAATAAGGCAAGGGCTTTAGGACAAATAAATGGAATGAAGAAGAGTAATTGCAACCACAAAAATGAGGTGAGTGAGGGACAGATTTGGACCACAAGCCTTTGGGGCTGAGACTTAGGACTGAACTGTGAAGGTACCAGTCCCAGGAATCCCACCGTACAAGGGCCCCATCACAGCTTGATTATACTATAGTTAGAGAAGTTACATGTGAGTTTGGAGAATAGAAATAAAGAGCCAAGAGTAGAAGAAGGCCATGGGAGGACTTTCTCAGAGTTTTGTATTTTGGTTGGGATAAAGGTATGAGATCACAAGACATCAATTTGAGAAATAATTAAAAGGCAAGAAGACATAGCTGAGAAAAATGAAGGGTAGTCTATGGAAGTTGACTACTGAGAATTTCTTGGGGACCATAGAATTTAAAATTCTCCTTATTCTTGTATTAGCGTTTCTTCACTGGTTCTATTAATTCATAAAAGGGAACTCTGTTACAGGGAGACATTAAAGCGAAAAGAGTTTATGCCTCTCAAGAGATTGATATGAATGAAAAACGCAGTTACCTATCTTTACAGCAGTCTTTAGGATCATCTGTAAAATCACCAGCTGGTATTTTTAATACTCCAATTAAAATTTTTCACATACGTTGACTCTCAGTTTAGTTCTAATTGATATATGGAGTTTATTTAATTTATCGAGGTCTTATAAAATCTTGGCACTCTGATAAGTGCTTTTTTACAAGGATCATTCTTGCCTTTATTTATTGATTAAATAATTTGATTACTTTCAATATTGTTGGCATTATGTATGATTCTAGGGATACAAAAAAGAATGGTCATGTATGTTATCTGTTGATGCTTTTGCTCTGCTCCTATGAGGACCGTGTCTCTTCTCTCTCAGATAAGATAAGCTAAGTCTTACCTTTTAAGTCTCAGTTCAAAAATCACTATGTGATTGTGTGATTGGATCTTTCTAATGTACTACATGTACATAAGGGCAGAGTCTTTGTCTGATTTATTTTTATTCTCAATGCTAAAAAAACTATCTGAAACCAGGCTATGGAAAAGAAATCTTACAATGACATTAAAATGAATGAATGAATGAATGAATGAATGAATGAAGTATATTCTGATCAGGTGGTTAATTGCCTACCACAGACAGCAGATGATTACCAAACTAAATCCAACCATACATTAAAAAAAAAAAAAAAAAGATCATTCACCATGATCAGTTGGGAAGTATTCCTGGGATTCAAGAGTGGCTCAATATTCACAAAACAATCAACATGATAAATCACACCAATAATAAAAAAGGATTTAAAAACCCATATAATAATTTTAATAGGTGCAAAAAAATTTACAAAGTATAACATCCATCATGATAAAAACCCTCAAGAAAGTAGGTTTAGAGGTAACATACTTTAGTGTTATAAAGGCCATATGTGAAAAATCCACAGCTAACCTCATACTAAATGGCAAAAAAAGATCAAGAACAAAACAAAGATGTTCACTTTTGGCACTTTTGTTCAACATAGTGGTAGTACTATGTTGTTCAATACCGGTGGTACTCACCATAGCAATCAGAGAAGAGGAAGAAATAAAAGATATCCAAATTGGTAAGAGAAACTTACAAAACTTGCACTATTTGCAGATGATGTAATGCTATATATAGAAAATTCTAAGCACTCCACTAAAAAACTATAAAAACTAAAATATGAATTCAGTAAGGTCGCAGGATACAAAATCAATATACAGAAATCTGTTGCATTTCTACACACTTATAAGTAGTCAAAAGAGAAATTAAGAAAATAATCCCATTTGCAATTATACCAAAAATAATAAAATACCTAATATATTATCTTATTTATTATTAATTAATAAACTTAATCAAGGAAGGGAAAGATCTGTATACCAAAAACTATAAAACAATGATGGAAAAAATTGAATACAGCACAAAGAAATGGAAAGACCATCCATGCTTATGGATTAGAAGACAGAGTAGAAAGGCCAGAAATAAACCCACAATTATATGGTATATTAATCTTTTTAAATTTTTTAAAATTCAATTAGCCAATATATAGTACATAATTAGTTTCAGACATGGTGTTCACAATTTATCAGTTGCATATAATACCCAGTGCTCATCACATCACATGCCCTATTTATTGCCCAACACCCAGTTACCCATCTCCCCACCAACCTCCCCTCCAGCAGCCCTCAGTATGTTTCCCATAGTTAAGAGTCTCTCTCATGGTTTGTCTCCCTCCCTGATGACTTCCCCTTCAGTTTTCCCTCCCTTACCCTATGACCCTCTGTGATGTTTTTTACATTCTACATATGAGTGAAACAATATGATAATTGTCTTTCTTTGCTTAACTTATTTCACTCAGTATAATACCCTCCAATTCCATCCACATCAATGTAAATGGTAACTATTCATACTTTCTGATGGCTGAGTAATATTCTATTGTATATGTATACCACACCTTCTTTATCCATTCATCTGTTGATGGACATCTCAGTTTTTTTTTTTTTTTTTTTTGCACAGTTTGGCTATTGTAGACATTGATCTTTGACAAAGGAAGCAAGACTATGCAATGGGAAAAAGAGTTTCTTCAACAATTGGTGTTGAGAAAACTGGACAGCTACATGCAAAAGAATGAAACTGAAACATTTCCTTATACCACACACAAAAATAAACCCAAAATGGATTAAGGACCTAAATATGAGACTAGAAACCATGAAAATCCTAGGAGAGAGCACAGGCAGTAATTTCTCTGACATTGTTCATAGCAACATTTTCTGGCTATGTTATCTGAGGCGAGGAAGACAAAAGCAAAAATGAACTATTGGGACTCCATCAAAGTATAAAGCATCTGCACATCAAAGGAGTCAATAAAACCAAAAGACAGCCTACTGAATAGGAGAAGATATTTGGAAATGACACATCTGATAAAGGATTGGTATCCAATATATATAAAGCAATTATATAATTCAACACCACAAAAACAAATAATCCAATTAAAAATGGGCAGAAGACATGAATTGACATTTCTCCAAAGAAGACATACAGATGGCCAACAGAAGCATGAAAGGATGCTCAACATCACTAATCATCAGGGATGCAAATGAAAAACACAATGAGATATCACTTTACACCTGTCAGAATGGCTATACTCAAAAATACAAGAAACAGGTGTTAATGAGGATGTAGTGAAAAAGGAACACTCGTTTATTGTTGGTGGAAAGTGAACTAGTACAGTCGCTGTGGAAAACAGTATTGAGGCTCCTGAAAAAATTAGAAATAGAACTACCATATGATCCAAGAATTGGACTACTGGGTACTTACTCAAAGAATGCAAAAACACTAATTCAAAAAATATATGCACTTCTGTGTTTATTGCTGCATTATTTATGATAGCTAAGTTATGCAAGTAGCCCAAGTGTCCAATGATAGATGAAATGATAAAGAAGTAGTATATATACACAATAAAATATTACTTAGCCAGAAAAAAGAATGAAATCTTGCTATTTTTAATAACATGGATGGATCTACAGCATAATGCTAAGTGAAATGAGTCAGTCAGAGACAGATAAAGACTATATGATTTGACTCATATGTAGAATTTTAGAAAGAAAACACATGAACAAAGTAAAAAAAGGAGACAAACCAAAAAAGTCAGACTCTTAACTATGGAGAGCAAATTTATGGTATCAGAGGGCAGGTGGGTGGGGGGATGGGTGTAATAAAGGGATTAAGATTACACTTATGATGAACACTGAGTGATGTACAGAATTGTTGAACCACTATATTGTATACCTATGATTAATAATGCTATATGTTAATTTACTGGAATTTAAATACAATGAATTACAAAGGAAAGGCAGGTGATTTCATCAGAGTATGATATGTGCACAAACTGCTAGGAAAGAACAATGAAATTAGCAGAAATTAATAAAATACAATAAGAGGGGCAATTACCTCAAATGGAGTGGTCAGGGAAAACTTCTCAGAGGAGGTTATTTTGGCTATGACATGATGGAAAATTAGGAGTTAATTGGGGAAATATGGATGGAGGTAACTGAGCAGAGAAATAGCTTTTAAAGGTTTCCCTTGTTAACATTTTGGGTACTCCAGGACTTCTACGACTGTAAATCTGTTTTTCTATATTGTCAGGCTGTTCCATCTCTGAATCAACCACCACCGGGTTAGAGAAGAAATAGCTATGTTTATTGAGAGCCTCAACTATATACCTACACAGGTAGATACACACACACATACTCATATATACACACATATGTATTTACATATAGTCTAGATACATAGGTAATTTATTTTAATCTATATGCCAATTTTACATTTAGGAATCGGAAGCCCAGAAAAGTTAAGGTCTTGACCATACTCCTCAGTTGATACGTGATCTCCCTGAAGGTTTGTGTCTTTGAGCTACCCACAACAAATCTAAGAAATAGATATGGTTATACATTTGAAATGTATTTTAAGATCTAAATTGAATTTGTATTCTGAAAATACATTTTATTAACTGCCAAACTTGGCAGCTTATAAAAACAAATAACTTTATTTCAACCTCACCAATCCTTTATCTGAGTTACTAAAAAGCATGAAGTAGTCTTGGAATATTTCTTAGATATTGCAATAAACTCTCAAATTGCTTGTTATTAAGGTTCAAAGAGTAAATTTTCTAATATACACTGGTACAGTTATCTGAAGTGACTACACGTTATGTAAATGCCACATTTCTTTAACATGTCATGTTGTAGACTCAAATCAAAACAAGAAGGCATTTAGAGGACAAGCATATTGGCCTATATCAAGATTTACTATAATAAAGAAAAAACCTAATTTGTTCATGCAAATGGCCTCAATCCACAGACTTTTAAACATCTCCTTCGTGCTTTGGAACCTGAGAAAAATAAATTAACACCCAATAAGACTGACATTAATGATGAGGAACCATAAAGAATGGCATTTAATAAGAATACCCTGGCCCTCAGATGAAAGCAATATGAAAACACTGAGTCTAATTTTGATTAGGGTACAACTTCTGGTTTGAGGTTAATAGTTTGAAGAAAATTATCTATAATTAGAGTTTTCAGAAATATGCCCATAAAACAATGACACTAGATACAAAGTCTTGTAATAGAAAAGATTCAAGCATGCGTTTAGAAGGAATAATTCTAGGGACTGAGCAAAAGGTCGAGAAAAATGTTTCAAGAATATGCTCTATAGTGGGACAAACTGATCATCTGTTGACCTTATCAGACAATATTGACCCCATCAAATAGCATAAATCATGAATTAAGAAATTATATTTACTGCTATGGCCATTACACTTCACCAGAAAATAGATTCCCTTCTATTTGGGTATATTGTCATGTGGTAATTCAATTTCTCTTGGGAAAATAGTTGAAGAAAAATGCAAAGGAGAAGTTCTCTTTTTTTTATTTACTGGATAAATCAATTGGAAATGATCAAGTTTCCAAGCTATAATGAGATCCTCACTTGCTTTTGAATCACAATTATGTAAAGTTGTAACTGGGATTTGAGCCTATTTGTAGGAGTTAAAGAAGAACTGTAATGCACACTCTACTCTGATTTGTTGAATTCATTTTATTTTATTCTTCACTTTTTTTGCTTTTAGCAACTTTATTCATAATAACCCCAAATATGAAATAAGCCAGATGTCCATCAACTGAAGAATGGCTAAATCAACTGTGATATATATGTATATTAGAATATTATTAAAGTCACTCAGCCACAAGTTGACTGTGTAGAGATATGATGTGGCTTATTTATTCATTCCTCATCTTTCCTCGGTCCCACAAGGTGAGTTTTCTAAATCTCATCTGTATCTCTATGTACTTTTCTGTAAAGCCCTGTGACTGAGACATGGTAACTTTAGGGCTCTTCCTTCCTGTTTGCAAAGAGAAGTTCTCATGATTTTATGCACTATTGCATCTAAGAACCTGCATCAGCACCTGGTCCATGAGATTTGGGTCCAACCATTGCCAGGACTGAGAGAGGAACCACTCCTACTCTCAGCAGGTGAGGATCTAAGCATTCAGGTGTCCTGGCAATCCTGTGTCTTACTTTTACCTAAGTTTTTTTTTTCTTTTAATTTTTTCTCTTAGTGCTTTATACGTGGTATTTGCAAGGAATTTTACATACCAATTATTCATTGGTAATATGTAAGAATGGAATATACCTTGGTTGTATTAATCTTGAATTCTGTGACCTTGCTAACCTTCACTTATTGTTTCCAGGAATTGTTGTTGTTGTTCTTGACTCTTTGGGGTTTTCTATGTAGAAAATCAAATTATCTGTAAACAAAGACCATTTTGTTTCTTCTCTCTTGATATGTACACCTTTCATTTATTTTTATTATCTGTTTGCACTAGTTAGGACCTTCTTCATAGTATTAAGTAGGTGTGGTGAGAGGGGACATTCTTGCCTTTTTCCCAGTTTTAGGAGAAGATTATCTAGTTTCTCATTAAGAATGATGTTAGCCAAAGGTATTTTTGCATTTTTCTTATCACATTGAGTAAATTTTCATTTCTAGTTTGC
The DNA here is from genome assembly GCF_048164855.1 of Canis lupus baileyi. NCBI lineage: Eukaryota > Metazoa > Chordata > Mammalia > Carnivora > Canidae > Canis > Canis lupus. The sequence goes on along the minus strand of NC_132851.1, from coordinate 34,188,080 downwards.
TGACAGTTTTTATCATGACTAGTTGTTACGTTATGTCAAATGCAATTTCTGGATCCATTGATATGATTATATGATTTTTTTTCCTTTAGCTTGTTGATATGATGGATTACATTAATTGGTTTTCAAATGTGAAATTATTTTTGCACATCTAGAATAAATCTCCCCTGGTTATAAATATGTAATACTTTTCATAATTATTTAATTCAATTTGCTATTATTTATTGAGGATTTTTAATCTATGCTCATGAGCAATATTGTTCTATAGATGTTTTATTTTTTCTTGCGTTTTCTTTATTTGGTTTTTGTAGTAGAGTAATTCTGGCTTTGTGAAATAAGTTAAGAAGTGTTCCCCCTGCTTCTATTTCCTGGAAGAGATTGTAGAGAATTGGAATAATTTTTTCCTTAACCTTTTTAGCATCATCTACATGTCAAAGAATCTTATAAACTTCTTCCCACCGTGAAATTTCCTAAGCACATAGTATTCTTATAATTGGTGGTACAAGAAGAGGACTTACTACCTCTGTGAGCCTATAGTCAGATTCTGATGGTCGCCCTGAGATGTTACTTTCAGTAGGTAAAGCTGTTGGGAAGATGAGCTGGACACAGGGTTGAGAGAAGGAGCAGTCAATCGGGAGCCATAGGACACATCTGTGTCTTTCTGTTCCTATGTCTCATCTTTACAACTTTGTAGAGTAATGATGTCTGCTTCACTTCTTCCTTCCAAAACATGGACACATTTTTCTTTTGCCCAATTCTAAACTAGACTCCTACTATGCCTACAGAGAAGGAGAATCAAGGAAACATGATCCCCAGTCTTAGATCAGTTGACGTCACACAGTCTAGCCCACAAGTGAAATAACTTGCCTAATGTTTCCTCAGTTATCATTTCACAGTTTTCTTAGTTTATCCTGAATAAGGCTTTCTCTCTATGTTTATGACCTCTTCATTCACTCACTCAGAAAAGGAAGAGGACTACTTCTTTGGGACAAGATTAGTACAACATTTGACCATATATTAGAGTGAATATTTGATTTTTCTTTTTTGTGTCACCCTGTTTGTTGGTACTACTGAACATCCATGTATTTTGTGTCATAAAATGGGCCTATGCACAAGCAGGGCAAAGAATGGTAGAAAGGAAAGCTTTTCCAATAGAACACTAATTTACATTAAGTCTAAGGACTCTGTCCCTCTGGGATTTAAGGGAAAATAAATGTTTTCTCTACCCTGTTGCACTTAGATTTGATCTGTGCTTCCCCCTACTTTAATCATATGAATGACAAGAACTCCTTGGACAAATTAGTTTTTTTTTAATTTTTATTTATTCATGAGAGACAGAGAGAGAGAGAGAGACAGACAGACAGAGAGAGAGGCAGAGAGGCAGGGGAGAAGCAGGCTCCATGCAGGGAGCCTGACATGGGACTCGATCTGGGTTCTTCAGGATCACGCCCTGGGCTGAAGGCAGGCTCTAAACCACTGAGCTACCTGGGCTCCCTGACAAATTAGTTTTTGATTTGAGAGAATTCCAACTTTTGTATGATTTTATTTCTGCCCAGTCTGTGTAAAGCTGTTGACCACTTGGCAGAGGAAATAGGGTGGGTGAGCAGTATCCAAATCCTACCCCTTATTTAATATTGCACAGGGGGTAGCCAAAAGTATCAGACTTCTACCTTAAGTTCAAAAAGACATATTGGGGCATTTTTTGTAAAAATGGAATGCATAGAGGGCACACATATCGAAGCATACAATGGAAAAGATTCTTCTTCCTGTAGTTTCTCTGTAGTTGTCAGGGAATAGTCCAGGGATAAGGGCCAGGGAATTATAACAGAGGAGGCCAGGAATGTTCACTTTGAAATCTCCCACAGCCCCCTAGACCACAGAACCACTGTCCTGGCCAGATAAGATCTCAGAAGGCAAGCAACTTTCCATCCTTCCTGAATTTCTGTTCCTTTATGTGTGCATGATTTCCCTTTCATTAGAGAGAAAACTTCATTCTGCCTAAATTGGGTTATGAGAAACCCACAGAGCAAGCCTCCCAGCTGCTTTTGTTCTAGGCCATTCCTGCTCATCTAGCTTAGGATGAAGTAGTGAGCTTCAATCATGGGAGCTCTTACAGTAGTCTGGGGTCACAGATTTGCAAATAGTGACTGTTAATATAGTGGATTTTTAATGCTTATCTCTTTTTTTTCATGAAATTGCCTTAGAATTCTGGCATTTTTAATGGTCCTTTAGCAAAAAATTTCATCAATAGTCATGTTAGGGTCTCTCTGTTATGGTTATGAGACTACACTTTATAGTATAAAAAATATGATTTGTTCCAAATGTTTTGTTGTATAAATTGTTTAAAGAACTTGCAGGGGCGGCACATTGGGATCAGAAACTGGGCACTTCTTCGTGGCTTTTAGTAGACATTTTCACAGGTTAGAAATTAGAAACCTAAGTTTGTGAGAGAAAATGAATTCCCTCTTTTCTCACAGCTATTAACTGGTTAAACCAAGATTTACAGGCAGGACTTTGTCTGTAGTGATGATAGACTTTCAAATGTTTAACATTGCCAGGAAATTCACATTTCTGTGTCCAGAATGGGTTCTGTAAGGGCACTTATTCACGAAGTAGAGATTTTAATATAATTATGGATTTTAATGTAGTCATAATTATAACTTATTTTTATAGCAGTATATAACTTAAGAAAATTCATTCTCTCAACTAACATACAGTGGAAGAACCAGGCATTTCTATTCCTATGCTTTTCCTCTAATAGGATATTAAAGATCTAAGAGTTGAGTATATGGATTTTTAGTAAATATTCTTATTTAATCCTTGTTTTGAAAACAGAGATGAAAATCTCTTCTCTGTGCTTTGCTTTTAGAAACTTTTTGGCATTTTTTAAAAAGATTTATTTATTTATTTGAGAGAGAGAGAGAGAGAGAAAACTTGCACAGGAGGGAGAGGCAGAAGGAAAGAGTGTATTAAGCAGACTCTAGACTGAGTTTAGAGCCCTATGCAGGACTTGATCTCACAACCCTAAGATCAGGACCTGAGTGGAAACCAAGTTGGACGCTTAACTGACTATACCACCCTGGCACCCCTACCTATAGCTGGAGAGGTACAGGCATAAATAGGGAAAGAGAAAGACTGAAGATTTATTTGAAAAGCAGAGAAACAGTCCCACTGGACACCCTAACTCTCCATTCTGCTCTTCTCAGATCATCTCAGTAGTTGCTGAAGACTTGTGCTGATGTGTGTATATGTGTGTATTTCTGTCCAATTATTTAGCTTTGTGTTACTTAGAGTTTTGCAATGGCCTTCTTCGTTAAGGTTGTAGGGGAGGAAAAGTTTCCTTTGACCCTCTTCGGCTTCCCGGCTTGGTCTGAAAATTAAACTGAAAAACACAGATTAAAAAGCATTCAAATTTATTTAAATAAGTTTTAACTAACATGAGAACCTTAATAAAGGAATAACAACCAAAATATTTTAATGCTAAATTTGATGAAGAGTGGATAGTCTTGGAGAAATAGGATTGGTCCAGGAGTATGAACTAAGAGTTGTATTTTGAGGGAAACTTAGTGAGGCCTGTTCACTTGGATTCTTCTCTGTGTCCCTTTGTCTTCAAAGATAAGGATGATTCTTGGGATCCCTGGGTGGCGCAGCGGTTTGGCGCCTGCCTTTGGCCCAGGGCGCGATCCTGGAGACCCGGGATCGAATCCCACATCGGGCTCTCGGTGCATGGAGCCTGCTTCTCCCTCTGCCTGTGTCTCTGCCTCTCTCTCTCTCTCTGTGTGACTATCATAAAATAAATAAAAATTAAAAAAAAAAAAATTTAAAAAAAAAAAAAGGATGATTCTTTTCTCTGTATAGGGTGGGATCCTCTTGATGTGGGAAACAAAGACAGTAAAAAATTATTAAATTTTTGTTCTGCTTACAGCCCATTGACAAATCCTTGAAACAGGCAGAATGACAGTCCTCTAGGAGCTCATCTTCCTTGATGTTAATTCTTTGCTAAGGACAACAGGTAATCTTAGCCCAACCCCCAGGATCCTGTAAGTCTACTTTAACATATAAAAATTCCTTTGGAAACTTTTTTTATCCGTATTCCCCTCCCTAAGATACACATTGGCAATCATCTCCCAAGCATATGACCCACTGATACATATATCTGAAAGGTCTCATGACTCAGGTTTTATTAGACGGTAATAAATGACCCTTTCCCAACAATAGCTAACCCCTTCAAGGCCCTGGAAACCTTGCTTCCAAAATTCCTTAGATACTTACTCTATACCTAACTCCCTCCCAGCTTGAAAGTATATAATGAACCACTCTTCATGGTTGCAGTGCAGCTCCTTCTGCCAATGCGTTCTGTCTCTATGCTTTAATAAAACCACTTTTTTTTTGCAGCAAAGATATCTCAAGAATTCTTTCTTGGCCATTGGCTTTGGACCCTAACATCTTTTCCTACCTAGCCTCTCACATGAAGTTTTTATGATCTCTTTCAGGGAAGAAGGGTGGGGGATGATGGTCAGGACGATGTTCCACCTTCTGCCATTCTCAAATTCCTTCAGCTTCAAATATTCAGTATGCCGAGGTGCTGAATTTTATTTGAAGATGTAATGTCCTTTATGGCAGTACCACAATTTATTCACTTTTATTTATTCATTCTGTATGGGTCTCTGGCTGGCATAAGATATGGCTGGTTATTCAATAAATATCTGTAAATAAGTCATTACCTTGAGAAGAACCCAATCCAATATTTTGTGCATGTGTAATAGATAATATTTGTGTGCACTCATATCTCAACATTCAGTTTCACACACACATTTGACTTCCTACTGTAAGTACCTGCCGTTCTCTGACAGTCTTTCTTGGGTCATAACTACATGCTTAGAGTGGCCATGGCAAGGAAGTGTCTCCTGCAGGAGTAGCTCTAAATGCAGAGTTGCTCTATTAATACCCCAACCACCTCTCCTTTAGTGGGAACAGTGTTCAAGAGAATTTTATGCTGTCTCCAGGAGGTTGGCAGATGAATTTAGCTCCTGCTTTTCAAAGCAGTAACCTACTCACTAGTCTACTCTGTACTGATGTGTCTGTCTCACTCCTTCATCTATCTCATTTCTCTGTCTGACTCCCCACTTCTGTACCAGAGCTTTTCAAGTCCCTCTACCTAATAACTGTTTCCACTAAAATTCTTGCCCAAGGAGCTGCTTCTGGGAGAACCTTCTCTAAAATAACTTGTTATTCTTAGCGCACCTGGCTCTCATCGTGGACTGATAAATATCAATTACACTGCCCTGACTTTGCAGGGTATTTCTATGGAATTCGGTAGGATGATATCATGATGCCATGGAATGGAAAATTTGTTTTGAGTTCACACTTCAAATAGGAAATGACTCTTCAGATCAAGAGGATTCTGAAATAGTTCTCTTGTTGCCATAATGTGAAGAATATCATCCAGGAAGTAACCCAGTGATCCAAGAGAATAATGACAGGGTTGAGCATGGGCTCAGATTAAAGAGAGATATATAGAATTGATACATGGGCCTTAATAAGGAAAGCAGGGAGCTAGCATTTTACAAGAAAATTGGAGGAAAGTGAAACATCCGTAGAAGTCTACTGAAAAAAGATGTTCTTTGTACAAGCTCTTCAGTTAACATCGAGAGTAAGGATTCTAAAGCAATGAAGCAAAACTTCTGCTCAGGAAAGCTCAGGACAGGCCATCAAGTTGTATCTGGAAAGAAGCACATAAAAGCAAATAGGGAATATGCCAAATAGACATATGCCAGGCCTAACCTAGTATTTGGCATACAGAGCTCTTGCAGTAAATTCCAGAAGTGAGTGAAGTTCCTGTCTATGCTAACTAATGCTTATTTGTCAAAATGCAAACTATGTGGCACCTGCAACAGAATCACCAGAAAAACTTGTTTGTAATGCAGATTACTGATCTTCACCCAGAATTACTGAATCTGCATTTCTCAGAAGCAGCCTTGACAAAATAATGGCTTAATCATTAGAGAAAATGAATAGCTAACATTTACTATGCGTTTTAATTGTCAGGCACTATTCTAACCATTTTGCATGTACTATTAATTATTTTAAAATTCATAGACTCCATGAAAGAAGTAATAGTATAAAGTCCATTCTAGCAGTGAGATGCCTGATGCAGCAGGTTGAAGACTTTTCCAAGGTTATGCAGTTAATGGTGAAAAAGTTGGGATTGGAACCCAAGCTGCCAATTTCCATAATACTTACTCTAACCCAAAATATGACATTGCCTTTCCCTTCCAATCATTCATTATCATACCTAGTCTATGTCTCAAGGTGGCTGTAAGGGGATTCAGGATGATACACCTGCTAAAATGCACATATAAGGGAAAGGTATTCCATTAGGCACAAATAATTTTTAACTTTAGAGTAGAATGTATTTATCAGGGCATAAGAAACAGAAGCCAACTAAGAGAGAAAAGGTCTGAGTGTAGCAATGATAATGATCTCAATAACTATAATCATATTTATTTTTATGACTATAAAAGACATTATACTCCAATGTTGACCACATCTCAACCTCTTGTAAAGCATTGGAAACCATACAAGACAGATATGGTTATCATCCCCGTGTGACAGATATGAAAACTGAGTCTCAATGGAATTGAGTGACCTCTCCTGGCTACACAGCTGCTGTAGGGTAGATCCAGAATATCATTTCCATTCTGCTAACAGCTATTTACTTACAGTATGGTAAAAGGAAGATCGGAGTGAGTCAGAGAATGGGAGAGAATGGGACTATTGAAACATCTTTAGTAATTGAAGTTCAATGCCACATATATGTTTATTACCAGTAGAAAGAAAACTTGTTGATGGGCTCTTAGGGATATTTGCAAAGTGCAAGATGGATAAATGAGAGAGATTCTGAGCTGTTTAGCTGGTTCTTTATAAAACCAATTGGCCTTCATAGCTTATAAATCTAAGAACAGACAAGGTGCTACAATCCATTCTTTGGGATCTGATCACAACATTTTCAAAGTTGAAAATTTTTTTAAGGTTTATTTATTTATTTTAGAGAGTGGGGGGAGAAAGAGCAAGTGGGGGAGTACGGACAGGGTGGAGGCACAGAGGGAGAGGAAGAATGTCCAGCAGACTCCCTGCTGAATGTGGAGCCCTTCAAGGGGCTTGACCTCAGGACACTGAGATCATGACCTGATCCAAAACCAAGAGTCCAGTGCTTAACTGACTGAACCACCCAGGTGCCCCTCAAAGCTGAAATGTTTTAAACCTGCAGGCTTTGTGCCTTGGAATACACAAAATATTAATTCTTAAAGCTAAGAAAGAGTTGCCACACTCAGCCAAATTTTGCTCTTACTAGATATTTAAAAGTGGTACATGACTTTTAAACGTTCACAAAAAGGCATAGGACAATCCACATGTATCATATTACAGTGTCTCAGTGTGTTTTCCTCCACATATTTTTGAAATGTAATATTCCCCTCCTTCCTCTTATATCACCCGTCCACATCTGCTCACATCTGCTTAAATCTTTCTAGATCCCAAACTTAACCATCTACACCAATTATTCTGTATCTATTCCTCCTATTTCATGAGCCAGAAGAGGTCTCCTTCCTACTTTGCCAATCTCAGCATGTCCTTCAACTAATTACTCTTACATCACCTTTCAAAGATCTCTCTGTCCCCTCTCTTCTCTCTCTCTCTCTGCCCTGAAACATTCAGCAAAGAACTGGGTTCAGCTTCTAAACCAAAATGGTTGGGTTCTCTGTGATCTTGATGCAACATTTTAATGATCTCTCACAGGCGTTCGATTGTGAGCAAGTACTTGACTTTCTTATTTTATTGTGTGCTTTTTGAGGGCAGGAGTCAGATCCTGTTCATTCCTAAAAAAGCCCTAGTGAAAGCTGATAGATGCTGGGTTCTCACGTTGTGATCATCCAACATGCCCTGAATAATGATACCGGGTTTTCCTACTGCCTCTTTAATGGAACCATTTCAACCATGGTAATGATGAGTTAGAAGTCGCTGTCAGTTCCCCTCTTCATCGATAAGTATCAGGCCAACGTGTGATTTCCTCAGAGAATAGTTTCCAAATGTGAATAATAAGCCACAAATTGCTCACAAGCAAACCTTGCCCTGGTTTCCATTATGAATTCTATAATGTGTCTGCCAGTGGCTCTGCCAAGTCTGAAGGAGGTGGGCACAGAAACTCATACCTCGTTGCTGATTCCAGACAGGCAGCCCAAAGCCCTTATTCATATTCTCGACATCTTTATTTATTTTTTTTTTAAGATTTTATTTCTTTACTCATGAGAGACACAGTGAGAGGCAGGGACACAGGCAGAGGGAGAAGCAGGCTCCATGCAGGGAGCCCGATGTGGGACTTGATCCCGGGTCTCCAGGATCCTTAAACCGCTGAGCCACCCAGGCTGCCCAATATTCTCCACATCTTTAATTTCTGCTTCCATTCTGGCTGCCTCAGCTTACTTGGCACACCTCTTCCCTTTGAACTCCCATGCTGGATGTCACTGGCCTCCAGACAAATTATAAAGCATACTTAATTCTTAGAATCATGTTATTAGAAGATGATGTCAGAAGTAAGTGAAGTCTATTAAAAACACAGACACAGTATGTGTTGGAGTCTTACAGGTGTGAGGACTAAGTTTGAGCCCCTTATTTTATTTTTGAGTGAGGATTCTTGCTTTTCTATGGCACTGAATTGTTGACTACTAGTCTTCATGTTTGTTTAAACTAGACTCACACTCAAATGTCTGGAACTGCCTGCCTATAGAGTAAAGTAAATAAGGAAACCAGCTGGAGCAAGATGATAGGGTATGTGTGGGTTTCTGGCTACTGTAAGGTGTAAAGCCATCCTCATGGCATCCCATTCAACTTTTAAGCACTGTATGGGCATATTAATTTTCAAGTGTATCCCCTGGATCATTATTTTGCAACCAAAAACTAATCGGTCTACCTAAAATCTTTCATAAACTCTAAAATCAGAAAGATATGCTATTGTAGGGGTATAAGGTGTCAAAAATAATTTAAGGGAAGTTTTATATAAATGAATGAATTCAGGGGATCCCTGGGTGGTGCAGCGGTTTAGCGCCTACCTTTGGCCCAGGGCGCGATCCTGGAGACCCAGGATCGAATCCCATGTCGGGCTCCCTGCATCAAGCCTGCTTCTCCCTCTGCCTATGTCTCTGCCTCTCTCTCTCTCTCTCTCTCTCTGTGACTATCCTAAATAAATAAAAAATTAAAAAAAATAAATGAATGAATTCAGATCCACCATAGACCAGCAAAAGTAAATAGATAAATGGGACGATATAACAAGAACGCATGTGTGCAAATTCTGTCATTTTTCTACTGTTTCTTTTTGCTGCTAGTTATATTTTTATTAATTGCTAGATATCTATAAAGGAGAATGTGTAATAATGCACTTAAGATTTAGAAAATTATAAAACAAGCCATTTGGCTTAAAAGTGATGGAAACTTTGACATGAAAAACCTACCTGAACCTCTCTCAAATCCAATCATCTTTTCCCCTGCTCAGAAATAACCATTGTGCTGAGAACTGTGTTTATATCCTTGCTTTGTATTTGCAAGCAATATCTTTTTTGGATTTTAAAGTTTTTAAACTTTCCATAAATGGTAGCATACTCCATGTGCCATTTTACAACATTGTCTGCTTAACATTATGCTTTTAACGTGCCTGTATTCATTCTTTTTTTTTTTTTAATTGCTGTAGAGGCCACTATTTATCTACCACCCAGAAATAATGAGCAAAGGACAGCTCAAAGCATTATGCACAAGACTCCAGGTGCATTTCTATAAGAGTTTCTCTAGGGTGGAGTTCTGGAAAGAGAATGGTAGGGTCGCAGGTGTATTGGACAGCTTGCCCAATGTTGCACAAACTCTTGGTCTCACCCATGACCCAAGCAATGGGTGTAATGAATAGTCTCTTGAAAATTGACCTGCTTTGTGTTAACAAAAAGATGTATCGTGTATCTCTTGTGTCCTGCCCCACAGTTTTTCTGAGGAATCAATGGGAAACACCTGCAGGAGCCTGCTCACTAGTCAGCATATCTTCTTGCAGAAGTATCCTTGCATTAGACCAACACACCCACCTGGTGTGCGTAACTCCAACTCTGCCAGATAATGGCTGGCTGTTTTCAGAAGTTATTGTCCTCATGTACACTCTCACCAGCAGTGAGTGCTAAGGAGGAGCACTCTGCCAAGACATAACACTCTCAGACTCTGCTTCTTTATGTTACCAATCTCGTAGGTAGGACACAGTACCTCAATATGATTTCATTTTTCATCTCCTTGAACATCAGCTAGGTTGATGACTTTTTCACACATTTGATAGCCATTTAGGACTTCCTATGTAAAAGGTGTGTTGATGGTATTTATTAATCTACTTATTGATTTTTTTTTCTAATAGAATCAAAGTCATTCTGTGTAAGTTTTAGGTACATAAGTCTTTAGATTTACATTTTGCAAATCTATCCTGACAATTTGCACCTATGCTTTCTCTTTTTTGTTTATTAATGAGCAAGTATATTTAATTTATCATGATGGGGATTATTAATAATTTCCTTTACTTTTAGAATATTCTTGGTCTTGATTAAAAAGGTTTTGTTTTGTTTTGTTTTGTTTTTTCAGGGTACCTGGGTGGCTTAGTGCATTAAGCATCTGACTCTTGATTTCGGCTCAGGTCATGATCTCAGGGTCCTGTGATTGATCCCTTAGTTAGGCTCCCTGCTCAAGGTGGGGGCGCTGCTTCCCCTCTTCCTCTCTCTCTGTCCTTCCCCTCTCTCCGCTTTTCTAAAAAAGAAAGAAAAGATTTCTGCTAGCCTAAGGTTAAAAAAGTGTTTCAAAGGATACAGTCAACAAAACTCAAAGACAACCTACAGAATGGGAGAAGATATTTGCAAATGACATATCAGATAAAGGGTTAGTTTCCAAGATCTATAAAGAACTTATTAAACTCAACAGCAAAGAAACAAACAATCCAATCATGAAATGGGCAAAAGACATGAACAGAAATCTCACAGAGGAAGACATAGACATGGCCAACATGCATATGAGAAAATGCTCTGCATCACTTGCCATCAGGGAAATACAAATCAAAACCACGATGAGATACCACCTCACACCAGTGAGAATGGGGAAAATTAACAAGGCAGGAAACAACAAATGTTGGAGAGGATGCGGAGAAAAGGGAACCCTCTTACACTGTTGGTGGGAATGTGAACTGGTGCAGCCACTCTGGAAAACTGTGTGGAGGTTCCTCAAACAGTTAAAAATATACCTGCCCTACGACCCAGCAATTGCACTGTTGGGGATTTACCCCAAAGATACAAATGCAATGAAACGCCGGGACACCTGCACCCCGATGTTTCTAGCAGCAATGGCCACTATAGCCAAACTGTGGAAGGAGCCTCGGTGTCCAACGAAAGATGAATGGATAAAGAAGATGTGGTTTATGTATACAATGGAATATTACTCAGCTATTAGAAATGACAAATACCCACCATTTGCTTCAACGTGGATGGAACTGGAGGGTATTATGCTGAGTGAAGTAAGTCAGTCGGAGAAAGACAAACATTATATGTTCTCATTCATTTGGGGAATATAAATAATAGTGAAAGGGAATATAAGGGAAGGGAGAAGAAATGTGTGGGAAATATCAGAAAGGGAGACAGAACGTAAAGACTGCTAACTCTGGGAAACGAACTAGGGGTGGTGGAAGGGGAGAAGGGCGGGAGGTGGGAGTGAATGGGTGATGGGCACTGGGGGTTATTCTGTATGTTAGTAAATTGAACACCAATAAAAAATAAATTAAAAAAAAATAAAAAAATAAAAAAGTGTTTCTATATTAGCTTCTTTAAATTGAACCATTTTGCTTTCACCTTTAGATACATAATCCACTAAGAATAAATCATTTTACATAATGCATTTTATTTTAATATGGGATACCAACTTTCCCAGAACCATTTATAAAAGTGTTCTTTTTCCTACTAGTCTAACATGCCAGCTATTTCATAGATGAGGACTACAAATAATATTTACCCCCTGTTTTATCTGTCCTATGAAGTTTTATCTTTATGTTATGTTAAAGACTAAAGACTTAATTTCTTAATTTGTCTAGGTTAATAATAATATTTATTATCTGATAAGGTAAGTTCTCATATTCTTCCTCTTTACAATACTATCTTTATTATTCTTGACATTTTGCATTTCTATAAACATTTTGTACTCATTTTGTTGATTTAAAGAATATTTTGTTGGGATTTATTGGCAATTTTTTGAAATTATTATTGAATTTGGAAAAATGTTAATTTATAATATTAAATTTCCCAATCCAGGAAATTATCATTGCTCTCTATACTAATGCTTTTAAAATTTATATAATATTTATATATTTTTTGACATCCATGAAAACATTTTATTGTATTTACTCCAAAATTCTGTATATTTCAATGTTGTATTAAAGTTACTGTTTTAAATTAAGCTTTAGGATATTTTTTCCAGTAAGAAGATATGATTAAGATAGATGATAGATAGATAGATAGATAGATAGATAGATAGATAGATATAGAGATATACATACACTGTCTCATTAATTCTAGCTATTTATCTTTGGATTATATTGTTTCAAGCAATCAAACTGTTATTTAGGAATGAGAGATTTCTTTCTTTTTTTATTTCATATACATTGTATTTGTTTTTATTCCCTGTAAATCTTGCCATGATATCCAATATAATGATAAACAGATGTGGATATGGCATGCATCCATGCATTTTTTTCTAATTTTAGAGGGTGTTCAATAATTTACCATTGGATGTAACATTTGTACTTTTTTAAATAGATATTTTACATCAGATTAATGAAGTTACATTCAAAATACCCAGAATTTTGTTCAGTTTTATTTTTTGTTTGTTTCATTTTGTTTTCAATCAAGTGCTGTTGAATTTCATCAGATGCTTCTACTGTATCTAATGAATTGATCATATATAAATTTTTTTCTAGTAGCATGTGAATGTGGTATTAGAAAGTTTTCTATCTGTGTATGAAAATACAAACTTCTTCCTAGACACACAGCTAAATTTCACTTCCCAGTCTTGTTTTTCAGTTACATATGGCCAAGTGGTTGGGTTTTAGCTAAGAGAATGTGAGTAGAAATGAAACAGATCACTCACTGTAAGGCCTGGCCTCTATATTTCTGTTGCTTTATCTTTTCTCATTTTTTTCATTTCCATTAAATGGAGATGGAAATAATTATGGCACACTTGGAGCAGAGATGGCAAAGCCAGGTCATGTCCCTGACAGTGGTCTATATTTTAATTATTATGAGACTACTCAAGTGTAATTTTTATTCTTGAGTCAGTTTTACTGAGATATGCTTTTCTAGACACCTGTCGAGTTTGTGTAAATTTTTCAAATTTTAACTTAGTTTTTATAACATTTTTTATTAAATATATTATGTCTCTATTTGCACTTCTATTACCTTATAAATCTTAGTATTTTTTGTTTTGCCTTCTTTACTCTTGGTCAAATTTTCAATGCATTTGTCTTTTGAAGAAAACAACTTTTGAATTTGGAAATTGAGAGTTGGATTTGCAAATTAATAATAGAGATTTGCAAATTGAGATTCTCTCAATTTATGTTTGTTTGTTGTTTGTATGTTTGTTTGTTGTTTGTTTTATGTTTGATTTATATAATATTAATTTTGGTCCTTATATTCATTATTTGGTTCTACCTGCCTATGTTGGATTTATTCTACTCTTCTTCACATAAATTCTTTAAACCAGATGCACAGATCATTAATTTAAAACTGACTTCTCTAATATAAATACTACAAATATAAAACCACATATTTACTTGAAAATAGTGCTTTAGCTCCAAATAAGAAGTATTTTTTGTTTGTTTTTTTTTTTTTAAGATTGATTCATTTGAGACACAGAGAGAGAGAGAGAGAGGCAGAGGCACAGGCAGAGAGAGAAGCAGGCTCCATGCAGGAAGCCCAATGGGGGACTTGATCCCAGATCCCAAGATCATGACCTGAGCTGAAGGCAGGCGCCCAACCGCTAAGCCACCCAGGCATCCCAGCTGAGAAGTTTTTAATATAATACATTATAGCTGAGTTTTCAATATTTCTAATTTATGTTATAATTGATTGATAAGTGGACTATTCGTAAGCCTATTTTTAAAATGAATTTTTGTGTAATGGATTTTCAACAAAATTATATTCATTCAGGAAGTATATTTTCTAAGATACTAATTACTTCACATTTTTGAGACTAGCTATAGAGCTAATATCAGTCTATTTTTACTAATACGGTCTTTCTGTGCTTGAAAAGAATATTTTATATGCAATTGTTAGATGTTATATATATGACTGTTAGAAGCAGAGTTTCCAGATAAGATGCGGAATGCCATATTACATTTAAATTCAATTGTTAATAAAAATATTTTTATTTTATATTCCAAAATACATGTTGTTTATCTGAATTCCAATTTGAGGGGGCATTCTATTTTTTCTCTTCTCTTGCGTCTCTGGCAACCCTAATGATGACAAGCCTATTAATTTTTTTATCATCATCTTTTAAATCGCCATTTTTTTTTTTTTTTATTCATGATAGGCACACAGTGAGAGAGAGAGAGGCAGAGACACAGGCAGAGGGAGAAGCAGGCTCCATGCACCGGGAGCCTGATGTGGGATTCGATCCCGGATCTCCAGGATCGCGCCCTGGGCCAAAGGCAGGCGCCAAATCGCTGCGCCACCCAGGGATCCCTAAATCGCCATTTTTGTCTGCTTGATCTGTTAGAAAAAAATGTTAAAATCCGCCCTGTGGTGTTGAACTTGTCAGAATTTTCTTTTATTTATGTTGAGTTTTGTTTTATACAGTTGGAAATTAAATCATTGCATATGTACAAATTCATGCATTTTATATGTCTCAGGTTAGTTGAATAGTTTTTTGCTAAATTATTTACTGATTCTCTATAGAGGCAAAGAGGAACATAGGTGTACACATACATAGAGAGGGCAATACTAGCCAACTATTAGAAAAAAAAATATAAAGGTAAAAATTCCCCTTAACGTCCAAGTGTCACTGATCTTTACCTGATGCTCTTTGCATTTTATTTTTTAAATTTTTTTTTGTATATTTTTATTGGAGTTCGATTTGCCAACATATAGCGTATCACCCAGTGCTCATCCTGTCAAGTGCCCCCCCTCAGTGCCCATCACCCAGTCACCCCCACCCCTGCCCACCACCCCTTCCACCACCGCTAGTTCGTTTCCCAGAGTTAGGAGTCTCTCATGTTCTGTCTCCCTTTCTGATATTTCCCACTCATTTTTTCTCCTTTCCCCTTTAATCTCTTTCACTATTTTTTATATTCCCCAAATGAATGAGACCATATAATGTTTGTCCTTCTCTGATTGACTTATTTCACTCAGCATAATACCCTCCAGTTCCATCCACGTCGAGGCAAATGGTGGGTATTCGTCATTTCTAAAGGCTGAGTAATATTCCATGGTATACGTAGACCACAGCTTCTTTATCCATTCATCTTTCGTTGGACACCGAGGCTCCTTCCACAGTTTGGCTATTGTGGACATTGCTGCTATAAACATTGGGGTGCAGGTGTCCCGGCGTTTCACTGCATCTGTATCTTTGGGGTAAATCCCCAGCAGTGCAATTGCTGGGTCATAGGGCAGTTCTGTTTTTAATTCTTTGAGGAACCTCCACACAGTTTTCCAGAGTGGCTGCACCAGTTCACATTCCCACCAACAGTGCAAGAGGGTTCCCCTTTCTCAACGTCCTCTCCAACATTTTTTGTTTCCTATCTTGTTATTTTCCCCATTCTCACTGGTGTGAGCTGGTATCTCATTGTGGTTTTGATTTGTATTTCCCTGGTGGCCAGTGATGCAGAGCATTTTCTCATGTGCGTGTTGGCCATGTCTATGACTTCTTTGATTAAATTTCTGTTCATATCTTTTGCCCATTTCATGATTGGATTGTTTGTTTCTTTGCTGTTGAGTTTAATAAATTATTTATAGATCTTGGATACTAGCCCTTTATCTGATAGGTCATCTGCAAATATCTCCCATTCTGTAGATTGTCTTTTAGTTTTGTTGACTGTTTCTTTTGCTGTGCAGAAGCTTTTTATCTTGATGAAGTCCCAATAATTCATTTTTGCTTTTGTTTCTCTTGCCTTCATCGATGTATCTTGCAAGAAGTTGCTGTGGCCAAGTTTAAAAGGGTGTTGCCTGTGTTCTTCTCTAGGATTTTGATGGCATCTTGTCTCACATTTAGATCTTTCATCCATTTTGAGTTTATCTTTGTGTATGGTGCAAGAGAGTGGTCTAGTTTCATTCTTCTGCATGTGGATGTCCATTTTTCCCAGCACCATTTATTGAAGAGACTGTCCTTTTTTCAGTGGATAGTCTTTCCTTCTTTGTCAAATATTAGTTGACCATAGACTTGAGGGACCATTTCTGGGTTCTCTGTTCTGTTCCATTGATCTATGTGTCTATTTTGTGCCGATAGCACACCGTCTTGATAATCACAGCTTTCTAGTACAACTTGAAATCTGGGATTGTGATGGCCCCGGCTCTGGTTTCTTTTTAAATATTCCCCTGGCTATTGGAGGTCTTTTCTGATTCCACACAAATCTTAAGATGATTTACTCCAACTCTCTGAAGAAAGTCCATGGTATTTTGATAGGGATTGAATTAAGTGTGTAAATTGCCCTAAGTAGCATTGACATTTTCACAATATTAATTCTGCCAATCCATGAGCATGGAATATTTTTCCATCTCTTTGTGTCTTCCTCAGTTTCTTTCAGAAGTGTTCCGTAGTTTTGAGGATATAGATCCTTTACATCTTTGGTTAGGTTTATTCCTAGGTATCTTATGCTTTTGGGTGCAATTGTAAATGGGATTGACTCCTTAATTTCTCTTTCTTCAGTCTCATTGTTAGTGTTTAGAAATGCCACTGACTTCTGGGCATTGATTTTGTATCCTGCCACACTGCCAAATTGCTGTATGAGTTCTAGCAATCTTAGGGTGGAGTCTTTTGGGTTTTCTATGTAGAGTATCATGTCATCTGTGAAGAGGGAGAGTTTGACTTCTTCTTTGCCAATTTGAAGGACTTTTATTTCTTTTTGTTGTCTGATTGCTGAGGCTAGGACTTCCAATACTATGTTGAATACCAGTGGTGAGAGTGGACATTCCTGTCTTGTTCCTGATCTTAGGGGAAAGGCTCCCAGTGCTTCCCCATTGAGAATGATATTTGCTGTGGGCTTTTTGTAGATGGCTTTTAAGATGCTGAGGAATGTTCCCTCTATCCCTACAATCTGAAGAGTTTTGGTCAGGAATGGATGCTGTATTTTGTCAAATGCTTTCTCTGCATCTATTGAGACAATCATATGGTTCTTGTTTTTTCTCTTGTTGAATGATCTATCACATTGATTGCTTTATGAGTGTTGAACCAGCCTTTCATCCCGGGGATAAATCCCACTTGGTCATGGTGAATAAGCTTCTTCATGTATTGTTGGATCCTATTGGCTAGTATCTTGTTGAGAATTTTTGCATCTGTGTTCATCAGGGATATTGGTCTGTAATTCTCATTTTTGGTGGGGTCTTTGTCTGGTTTTGGAATTAAGGTGATGCTGACCTCATAGAACGAGTTTGGAAGTATTCCATCTCTTTCTATCTTTCCAAAAGAAATTCAAGTTTCTTTAGTAGAATAGGTATGGTTTCTTCTTTAAATGTTTGATAGAATTCCACTGGGAAGCCATCTGGCCCTGGACTTTTGTTTCTTGAGAGGTTTTTGATGACAACTTCAATTTCCTCCCTAGTTATCGGCTGTTCAGGTTTTCTATTTCTTCCAGTTCCAGTTTTGGTAGTTTGTGGTTTTCCAGAAATGCATCCATTTCTTCTAGATTGCCTAATTTATTGGCGTATAGCTGCTCATAATAAGTTTTTAAAATAGTTTGTATTGGGATCCCTGGGTGGCGCAGCGGTTTGGCGCCTGCCTTTGGCCCAGAGCGCCATCCTGGAGACCCTGGATTGAATCCCACATCGGGCTTCCGGTGCATGGAGCCTGCTTCTTCCTCTGCCTGTATCTCTGCCTCTCTCTCTCTCTCTGTGACTATCATTAAAAAAAAAAAAAATAGTTTGTATTTCCTTGGTATTGTTTGTGATCTCTCCTTTTTCATTCATGATTTTGTTAATTAGAGTCTTTTCTCTTTTGTTTTTAATAAGGCTGGCTAATGGTTTATCTATCTTATTAATTCTTTCAAAGATCCAACACCTGGTTTTGTTGATCTGTTCTACAGTTCTTCTGGTTTCTATTTCATTGAGTTCTGCTCAAATCTTTATTAACTCTCTTCTTCTGCTTGGTGTAGGTTTTATTTGCTGTTCTTTCTCCCGTTCCTTTAGGTCCAAGGTTAGCTTGTGTATTTAGCTTGTGTGGTGAGTTTTTCTAATTTTTTGAGGGATGCTTGTATTGCTATGTATTTCCCTCTTAGGACTGCTTTTGTTGTATCCCAAAGATTTTGAACGGTTGTATCTTCATTCTCATTAGTTTCCATGAATCTTTTTAATTTTTCTTGAGTTTCCTCATAGACCCTTTCATCTTTTAGCAGGATGCTCTTTAACCTCCACGTGTTTGAGTTTCTTCCAAATTTCTTCTTGTGATTGAATTCAAGTTTCAAAGTATTATGGTCTGAAAATATGCAGGGGACAATCCCAATCTTTTGGTCGAGACCCGATTTGTGACCCAGTATGTGGTCTATTCTGGAGGAAGTTCCATGTGCCCTTGAGAAGAACGTGTATTCAGTTGCATTTTGATGTAAAGTTCTGTAAATATCTGTGAAAAACATCTGGTCCAGTGTATCATTTAAAGCTCTTGTTTCTTTGGAGATGTAGTGCTTAGAATATCTGTCATTTGCAGAATGTGCCATGTTGAAGTCTCCCAGTATTAGTGTATTATTATCTAGGTATGTCTTTACTTTGGTTATTAATAGATTGATATACTTGGCAGCTCCCACATTAGGGGTATAAATATTCATGATTGTTAGGTCCTCTTGTTGGATAGACCCTTTAATTATGATACAGTGTCCCTCTTCATCTCTTACTACAGTCTTTGGGATAAACTTTAGTTTATCTGATATGAGGATTGCTACCCCTGCTTTCTTTTGAGGACCATTTGAATGGTCAGTGGTTCACCAACCTTTCATTTTCAGGCTGTAGGTGTCCTTAGGTCTAAAATGAGTCTTTTGTAGACAGCAGATAGATGGGTCTTGCTTTTTTATCCAGTCTGAAACCTTGCATCTTTTGATGGGATCATTTAGCCCATTCACGTTCAGAGTTACTATTGAAAGATATGAATTTAGTGTCATCATTATACCTATTCAGTCCCTGTTTTTGTGTATTTTTTTTGGGGGGGGGAGGGCTTCCTCTTTCTTTTACAGAGTCCCCCTTAATATCTCCACAGGTCTCTGTGGAGAGGTCTGCTGCTAACCTAATACTTCTCCCCATATAAGTTAGGGATCTCTTGTCTCTTGCTGCTTTAAGGATTTTCTCTTTATCTTTGGAATTTGCAAGTTTCACTATTAAATGTTGAGGTGTTGAATGATTTTTGTTGATTTTAGGGGGGTACCTCTCTATGTCCTGGATCTGAATGCCTGTTTCCCTCCCCAAATTAGGGAAGTTCTCAGCTATGATTTGTTCAAATATGCTTTCTGGCCCTCTGTCCCTCTCAGCACACTCTGGAACCCCAATTAAATGGATTTTTCCTTCTGAGGCTGTCATTTATTTCCCTTAACCTTTCCTCACGGTCTTTTAATTGTTTTTCTCTTTTATCCTCAGCTTCCTTCCTTGCCATCAACTTGTCTTCTATGCCACTCACTCTTTCTTCTACCTCATTAACCCTCGTTATTAGGACCTCCAGTTTAGATTGCATCTCATTTAATTGATTTTTAATTTCAGCCTGATTAGATCTAAATTCTGCAGTCATGAAGTCTCTTGAAACCTTTATGCTTTTTTTCCAGAGCCACCAGTAGCTTTATAATTGTGCTTCTGAATTGGCTTTCTGACATCGAATTGTAATCCAAATTCTGTAACTCTGTGGCAGAGAGTACTGTTTCTGATTCTTTTTTTTTAAAGATTTATTTATTATTTATTCATAGACATAGAGAGAGAGAGAGAGAGAGAGAGAGGCAGAGACACAGGCAGAGGGAGAAGCCGACTCCATGCCGGGAGCCTGACACGGGACTCAATCCCGGGACTACAGGATCGCACCCTGGGCCAAAGGCAGGCACTAAACCGTGGAGCCACCCAGGGATCCCCTGTTTCTGATTCTTTTGTGGTGAGTTCTTCTTTGTAGTCATTTTGCTCAGTGCAGTGGCTAAAAATGAATTGTACTGGAAAAAGGAAGAAAAAAAAAAAAGAAAAGGTATCCCCTGGTTCTATATACTGTAAATCCCTAGACTTCCCCTGGAGTTTTCCAGTGCTGCTTGGTCAAGAACTTACTCTTCCCTTGTTCTTCCAGCTGGTCTTCTGGCGGAGGGGCTGCAGTGCTGATTCCCAGGTGTGTGTACCTGCAGGAGCTGCTCTGCTCCCTGCCAGGTGCACAGTTCAGTGGGAGCTATTTATCCTGTGAGGCCTCTGTTCCCTGGTGGCCCCGCTCCGTCCCAGGCACAGGGTGACCCTGGGAGGAACAACCACACTGGTGGTGGCCAGCTCTCCAGCCCTGGAGGCAGCTCCAGCAGTGACTACTGCAGTCTCCCAGTCTGCAGGGGCCTGGATGCTCCGGAGTTGGTGGGGGGGGCACTGATCTACATGGCTTTGGGCCACCTGGGGCAGGAGCATCCTCATTGTCCTAGGCCTTCCCAGCCTCTGCCTGTCCTGGGGGAGTGCAGGATCCTGGGCTGTGTCCCCCAGTGCCCGGGGCCCCGGGGCCTGTGCTGCTGGGATGGCGCTTCTGGGGCTGCGCAGCCCCCTCCATGTGGAGCCCCCACCTGAGCTGCTCCTGGGCCCCGCTGGCTGTGCTCCAGCCCTTTACCACTCTGGGCCTGCGGTGTGGGACACGCTTCCCTGGGCACCCTTCCTCTGTTAGTGACCCTGGGAGCCTGGGGGCTCGATTGCCCCTCCTGGGATCCTGCCTGAGTTCCCTGCTAAGCGCCTTTCCATTTAAGGCCGGGAAGAGTCCAGTGCAGATTTTTAAAGTTCCTGCTTCTCTGGGGCTGGGCTTTCCTGTCCTGAGGCTCGCGCTGCAGCCTTAGCCCGACTTCTGGGGTGGGGGGCCTCCCCCACTGGATTCTTTTCTATTTTATTTTTTTCGCCTTTCTACCTTATTAGAAGCTCAACCTCTACTCTCTGTAGCGTTCCCACTGTTCTCTCTTTAAATCTCAGGTTGAATTCGTAGGCTTTCAGGATGATTTGTAAGTTATCTAGGTAAGTTGGTGGGGACAGGTGACTTGGGGACCCTACTCCTCCACCATCCTTCTGTCTCCCTGCTCTTTGCATTTTAAATTATTATTAAACATTTACAGAAATGAGCAATGTTTAGCACTCTGAAAATGACTCTTTTCTTTTTCAAAGTTTTATTTAAATTCTAGTTGATTAACATAATAGTGTAATGTTGGTTTCAGTAGTAGATTTCCGTGATTCGTTACTTACATACGACACCCAGTGCTCTTCATAACAAGTGTCCTCCTTAATACTCATCACCCAACTAGCCTATTCCCCACCGACCTCCATTCCTTAGTTTGTTCTCTTGTCATTAAGAGTATCTTATGGTTTGCTTTTCTCTCTCTCTCTTTCTCTCTCTCTCTTTCATCTCTTCCTCTATGTTCCTCTGTTTTGTTTCTTTTTTTAAAAGATTTTATTTATTTATTCATGAGAGAGAGAGAGAGAGAGAGAGGCTGAGACACAGGCAGAGGGAGAAGCAGGCTCCATGCAGGGAGCCCGACGTGGGACTCGATCCTGGGTCTCCAGGATCAGGCCCTGGGCCAAAGGTGGTGCTAAACCACTGAGCCACACAGGCTGCCTCTGTTTTCTTTCTTAAGTTCCACATATGAATGAAATCATATGGTATTTGTCTTTTTCTGGCTGACTCATTTTACTTAGCATAATACACTCTTTAAAATGAATCTAAACATCTTCTTTATAAGAAAATACTACAAATTCAAAAAATGTATACAACATACATAGACAACCTATTGGAATTTGAGAATTAACATAATACCACTCATGTCCAAAAGTTTGGAATCTCTTCACTGGGACTCTTGGTAAGTCCCTCATTGGGTCTTACCCAGTCCCAATGCTCTAACCTTTTAGTGAAACTTACTTTGTCTCTTTGACTCAATGTTAAGTTTATAAAATTCATCCATGTTATATGGGACTGTGAATTGGTGATTTGTGTTAATCTACGTGTCAGTTGGGTGACAACACCAGTTTTACTACTGATGACCATTTGAGTCTCGTCCAGTTTTTCACTAACGTGAAAAGTGATGCTGTGAATAGTTTTTTAATTTCTCCCAACATTTATGTGCATTTTTCCTACTGGTGATAGAGAAGTGTTGGAATAGCAGATGTATTAGATGGTGCCATTGTTCACTAAAATGATTATATGAACTTGTCCTGCCACCAGAAGTCTGTGAGCAATATCAGTACTCCCCATCTCAGTTGCTCTTGACATTGGCGGGTTTACTCATTCATTCATCATTAATATTAGCCAGTTTGCTGAATATGTAGTGTTATTGAGTTGTGATTGCTAATGAGACTAACTACTTTCTCACAGATTTATTTACCATTTCTATTTTCCACTTTGTGGAATGTTCCCTTTTCTGGAATCCTATCTGCTGTCTTATTATTGGTTTGTAAAAGCCATTGATATAATCTCTATAAGAGCCCTTATGACTCTTAATGGTATCTTTTGATTTGCATAAGCTTTTAATTTGGTGAAGGCAAGAATATCAATCTTCTCCTCTATGGGGAGACGGCACATGTCATGTATTGTATATAGCATGTACTCCCTTTCCTAAGGTCATGAAGATACAGTCCTGAGGTCACACTAGAAAGAGTGGCTATGCCAGAGGCAAATCAGAAATGGAGGAATTCCAAAGATTGATTTTCCATTACTACCAGCAAAAAAACAAACCAAACCAAAACAAAACAACAACCCCCCCCCAAAAAAAAACCCACCTTAGTCCCATCTGAAAACACAGCCAAAAAAAAAAAAAATCAAAATTTCTACCAAACAAAAAGTGGAGATAATGAGTGGTCATTATTAGAGTTGTACAAAACGAAGTGTGAATAAATCATCTGTCATTTCTTATTAATGCGTTAGACCCAGCATTGGATGAACAGGGAGGAATAAACAAGTACTTCAGAGCAGTCTGTTTAGCCAAATGGAACAAATTCTGTGGCTTCAGGTCCTGGGTAGTGCTCAGTAAATTATCTTTGCCCGTGAACTAAATGGCACCCCTTAAAGAGTTCATCCACCTCACATGGATGAGCAGTTTACATCAGATAACAAATTCTTCACCTCCATGATCCCGCCTGCTGCTATTATCTCAAAGATTTGTCACTGTCCTTTCACTTATATTTCTGGATCAGGCTGGGGAATTGAATGGCTTTGAAGCATAGGCAGTTTCTCCTTTGCCAGTCTTCCAGACATGAATGTGCATATGGTGAACTGCTTTATGGGAGAGACAAAAGATATTTAGGAATGTTTTCAAGGGTGGAAGGATCTATCGTGTTTTTGTTTCACATAGCGTATCACCATGTTGTGCTGTAAAATTGGGTTACTGAGAAAACAAAGTATATTTATAATTAATATATTAATAGTAGTAATTTAACTCTAGATATTTTTGTCAGTAGCTGATACTATGTTCTTTATATACCTGCATGCAGTGGGATGTTTTAGATTGAAAGTACTCTATCTTTTATGTTCCAGACATGCACAGGTACACACACATACATATATATGTAAATTTGTTTAATCTTCACTGAACAGATGGTAGCTATAATTATATAATTAGCCCAATTTTAAATATGTAGAAACCAGGGTGTAGAGAGGTTAATCATACCTGAATTTACATAACTGATAAGTAGTAGAAATGGACTTAAGCTCACACTGGTCTAAATGTTACACTGGGCGCTTGAACTTCATACTAAGTGGACTAGGACCAGAAAGGTGGCATATTAAAAAGACTCAGAAAAGGAACTGGATTTGATGCTTGGAAAATGCAGGTCATGAAATTCCAGGTTAATAGCAAAAAGAAACAAGTGTTTGTAAACCCATTTCAACATGTGACAGCTGGGGTGCAATTGCTAAGTTCATCTTATCAAAGATCAAATTAAAATTAAGGCAAATGCATCAGGGAAATACAAATCAAAACCACAATGAGATACCACCTCACACCAGTGAGAATGGGGCAAATTAACAAGGCAGGAAACAACAAATGTTGGAGGGGATGCGGAGAAAAGGGAACCCTCTTACACTGTTGGTGGGAATGTGAACTGGTGCAGCCACTCTGGAAAACTGTGTGGAGGTTCCTCAAACAGTTAAAAATATACCTGCCCTACGACCCAGCAATTGCACTATTGGGGATTTACCCCAAAGATACAGATGCAGTGAAACGCCGGGACACCTGCACCCCGATGTTTATAGCAGCAATGGCCACGATAGCCAAACTGTGGAAGGAGCCTCAGTGTCCATCGAAAGATGAATGGATAAAGAAGATGTGGTTTATGTATACAATGGAATATTACTCAGCTATTAGAAATGACAAATACCCACCATTTGCTTCAACGTGGATGGAACTGGAGGGTATTATGCTGAGTGAAGTAAGTCAGTCGGAGAAGGACAAACATTATATGTTCTCATTCATTTGGGGAATATAAATAATAGTGAAAGGGAATATAAGGGAAGGGAGAAGAAATGTGTGGGAAATATCAGAAAGGGAGACAGAACGTAAAGACTGCTAACTCTGGGAAACGAACTAGGGGTGGTAGAAGGGGAAGAGGGCGGGGGTGGGAGTGAATGGGTGATGGGCACTGGGGGTTATTCTGTATGTTAGTAAATTGAACACCAATAAAAAATTAAAAAAAATAAAAAAAATAAAATTAAGGCAAATGAACATTGAAATAGTCGATGTCCTGGCATAACCCTATTCTTGGTCAAATTCATAACGGCAGTGTAAATGTCTGTATGTTAACTTCCCAAACTCATAAAGTCAGTATGTAGTCAAGCTGGAATTTAAAACCAGGTCCAGGTCCATTTGGTGCTAATTTCAGTGATGTTTTTCCCTATATATGTTTTCCTACCTTGGTTAAGGTATGGAGATGCCTACTACTGATTTCTGAGAGTCTCAGTGAAAGAGCACCTGTGTGTCAATGGAGCATGGAAATGAAGCTGGACAGGAAGGTGTCTCCTCTAGCTTATGTCTTAGCAAGGAAAGGCTGACTTTGACATGCCTTTAGACATTAGTTTCAAACTGATAAACAATTAGACAGGGAAAATGTGAGAGATGAGTTGAGAAGTCAATGTTATAATACCCGAAATTACATAAAGAAGCACTCCTTTCCAGTGCAGTTCTCTTGTTTCAAATCATCTTAATCCCTCAAGTGTTGATTAATTTCCATTGTTTTTGTAATTCAATTCAAACTTTCAATGGAAGCAAGACTTTCAAACTTATTTTTAACTAAAGACTCAACTTTTTCTTTGCCCTTTCTGGAGGATATTTGAATCTTTTCTTGATTAGATAAAACACCCTCCCCTTCTGGGAATGGATAACCGGTTGTTGTATTTCTTAAGAAAAAATCCTCTCTGACCCTGAAAAAAGGTGAAGGAGACCAGCTTTTGTATGTGAAATGACTTGGGCTCCAGCTTTTTGGTAATACAATTCTTGGAAGAAAAGAAGAAAATAGGGTTTTTTTTTTTGTTGTTGTTTTTGTCTTTTTATGGAAGGATAAAGGGCATTTGGTTCTAAAGTTTGAGAAGCCAAGAAAGGGAAGTGTAGGGATATGAGGATGCCAGGAGTCTTAGAGCTGGATCTGTGCCAGAAGGATGTAAGTCTTTGTCAGTAGATGCTTTGTGGTGGGTTTGCAGGAGGGCCCAGGCAATGAACATCATTCAGGTGTTTGGAACTGGGTGACAAGCATTAAAGAGGACACATGATGAGCGGAGTTATGCTTTTAAAAGGGATAGGACCTTCGTGTTTAGCTAAGCCCTGGTCTGTACCAGCTGACATAATCACTTTTCAAGTGATAGAGAAATCCATAGTACTGATCATAAAAGTGTCCTCACCAGTCACACAGTTCAGTGACTTCAGGAGTGGATGCGGGGTCCAAATGATGTCACCTCTAGGCTCCCCTGGGAACTTTCTGGGGATGCCTCTGTACAGCTTACCCCCTCCCAATACTAAAGCTTTTGGAATGACAGGAGACACCTGTGCCCTTGCCAGAAAGCGTGATTCTTTCACTGTACCTGTCATTAAATCACTGAACTGGGCATACACAAGTACCCAGATCTGGGATACTGCAGGTAGATTACAGAGACTACGGTGAGTATGCTGGAAATCATCATTGACTGGGCATTGTAAGGATGAAAAGTGATCAACTAGAATTACTGTTAAACTATGATGTGCCAAGCATTGCTATAGTAACTCTGTCTTTCATGTTTTTAATTCTCTCTCTCTCTTTTAATCCTGAAGATTACACAGTGAACTAGATATTTTCATCTGCACTTTAAAAACTGGAAGAGTTGAGTTTAAAAAGGTTCTAAAACTTGCTTATGATCACTTGCCTCACAAGGCAAGAACCAGGATCAGACACTTCGTTGGTCTAACATCAAAGTCCTCCTCCTCTTTTATGATGTAACACTGTTTCTTCGTGTTAATTCTATGAAGAGCTTTAGGCAAATCATTTAAGTACTTGGGACCCCAAACCACACATCTGGGGATATAGAACAAAATGATTGTCCATTGTAATTTCTTGAAGGCTTGCACTCCAGTGTGGAGGTGAGGAGTGGCCCACTTTGCAAATGCTTTCCCCTTGAATAACACATGCTATCATATATTGAAATAACCAAAGTATATAAAAACTGTTTAACCTCTCTCTCTCATTCCTGCTTTGCTGTGTATGCTTTTCTTGGAGATTCTGGGAGAAGGTGGGAGTGCAGCAGAGTTATTAAAGCAAGTGCAGCCTTGCTTTAAATTTGTTCCTTGGATAAGAAGAAACTTACTCTTGTCCTTGGCAGGTAATGGAACCGTGGTAATTTCAAACCCATCCTTCTTTCCCCATCATCATCAAGAGATGGACACATTCTAAATATATTTAGGGGAAGCCTGATTGCTTCCTCTCCATTCTAAGTGAGTTGGCTTAAGGGTCATGGTTGACATGGGAACAATGAATGGAGGATGCTTCTCAGAGATTCCCTCACAGTGAATCATGCCAGTTCTCCCTGTCACCCTGAGTTGTCTTATTGGATTGATACAGACAGCTTTATGAGTTGGATAAAGATAACCAAAGATAAATTCCACAGCATTGGTAATGAGGCAGGAGAGGGGGATAGATCTACAGACTCGAATGCCAGTCCTGAATCTTTCATCTGAGTCAGCTCCTAGAAATGAAGGTCACATCATGGTCAAGGCAAAATGATAACAGGCTCTGAGTAAAAGTGCCCCTTAGATTTAGCTAGTGAAGGGGGAAAGAGAAATGTGGGACAAGCAAACATCCTTCACCATCCACCATCCCTCTCATCAAATGTGCTGCGAATCCCACTCAGCTGACCCATCAAAATGGTGAGTGAGATAGAGCCCTTCAGAGAAGAGCAGTGGCACACTCATGGTGTGTGATATTTGTGGAGGTGTCCCCAGAGGACACCTGGTGAACGCTGTTACATCCCTGTCTAGCACCATCTGGCCACTGTTCTCCCACGTGAAAAGGACAGACTACAAAAACAAAGCCAAAGCTTTGGCCTCAAGACAGATCCAGATGAGAGAGAGAGAATATTTATGTCCATCTTGGGACCCTCCACACATCTTTGAAAGTATCCTTGTTCTTGATATCTTACAGTCTATCAGCTGATCGTAAGCTGACATTGTACTTGTGTTTGCATTGCTTCCCTATGTTTCTTTCTTTTTTTTAATAATAAATTTATTTTTTATTGGTGTTTAATTTACCAACATACAGAATAACACCCAGTGCTCATCCTGTCAACTGCCCCCCTCAGTGCCCGTCACCCATTCACCCCCACCCCCCACCCTCCTCCCCTTCTACCACCCCTAGTTCATTTCCCAGAGTTAGGAGTCTTTATGTTCTGTCTCCCTTTCTGATATTTCCCACACATTTCTTCTCCCTTCCCTTATATTCCCTTTCACTATTATTTATATTCCCCAAATGAATGAGAACATACAATGTTTGTCCCTATGTTTCCATGAGCCCCCTAGCCTTCTCTTGTGGGTCTGCATAGTCTGCAATGTCTACTAGAATGGTCAGTAGTAAATCGCAAAATGGTGGAATGGAAAAATAAAAAGGCTCAGGTCTTAGCACACCATTTAATAATTGTGAGGATAAAAAATTCTAGCAGATGGATGTGTTGTGGATGAAGTAGGATTTTTTTTTTCCCTATGACTAGAGACACACAGAATCCAGGAGCACCGCTGAGTCATTAGTGAGGAGAAGGGACAAAATGAAGCATTATGTCTAAGATGCAGCTGTTGCTTTGAAAGCAAGACATGAGCCTGTGGATCAGGGTGTCTGAGGACAGGTGAGCAATAGAAAACAAAGATAATGGGATGTGAAGGGTCTGGTACAATCTGAGGCCTGTGTTTTCTCCCCAAGGAGATCTGGGCTACTGATTAGGGGGTATGTGTCCTGGCAGTAGGACTCAGGTAGGAATTGTAGGGGAGCCACAGGGGAGTTGAAGGGTACCAGAAGGTCTCTTCCTGAGGAAAGTTGGGCATGCTGATCACAGGGACTGTCTACAGTATAAAATGCAAGGAGCTAGTTTACAGAGACACAAGGAGGCTTGAAACAAAGAACTTACAGCCAAAGTCAGCCGACTCTGAAGCACTGAGCATTTCAGAAAAAGGGGAGATATCTAAGTAGAGAACTGAGCCTCCCAGGATGCATGAGGTGGAGGAAACATTGAGGACACTGGGCTTGTATGAACTGGGTACTGGACTGTTGCTCAGGTTAAAAAGCAAAGAGACAGGATAGACTCTGAATAACCACGAATAATTCAATCCCTGAGCCATAGTTTTCTCATGCAGAAAATTTTAAAAACGGCACTCCCCAACCT
Source organism: Canis lupus baileyi (assembly GCF_048164855.1). NCBI lineage: Eukaryota > Metazoa > Chordata > Mammalia > Carnivora > Canidae > Canis > Canis lupus. The sequence continues at coordinate 34,158,758 of NC_132851.1, read as the reverse complement.
AAATTATAAGCATCAAACAATATCATGGATATGAACAATTATATTAATGATTTTTAAAAATGGTTTTTATTGTGTGCCATGCAATGTGTTTTATAGGTGTATCCCATCTATTTCTCCAAAAGCATAGTGCTAGTGTATCCTTGCTACAGCCCTGTGAGCTACAAATTCTTTCTATCTCCATCAAAGTAGGCCCAGAGAGAATCTAGGTACTTTTTTTTTTTAAGATTTTATGCAGAAAGAAGCAGAGATATGGGGAGAGGGTGAAGCAGGCTCCCTGCGGGGAGCCCGATGCAGGACTCGATCCCAGGACCCTGGGATCACAACCTGAGCCAAAGGCAGATGCTCAACAACTGAGCCACCCAGATGCCCTGAATCTGGGTAATTTGTCCCAGTCACACAACTAGTAAGTAGCAGAGCCAATCCTTGAGTCTAGGAACTTATGCCAAAGCTCAAGGTCACAACTATTAAGCTGTGTAACCACTCAAGTTCTAACAGGAGAGTCTGTGCAGGAGGGTGGTCTGGATGAAGAACTCTCAACATTAAATGCCTACTTTCAAACAAGGTTCATAAACTATCTGAACAACCTGTCCTGGGAGACACACTTCCTGCCCTTTTATAAATGTACAAGCCAAAAAATATGTGTTCAAAGGTCTGATTCCTTGACATTATCACAAACTTTAAAATGCTGACATAAAATCCAACCAGACATTTATGCTTGTCCCTGCTGCTGCTACTTGCACATGGTAGATGCTAGAACACAATATCCCTCCCACCTCCCCTTCTCTGTATCTTGAGAGCAGAACCTATTAAGCTTTAATTCTGATACATTAACACAGATACAAATGCCTCCATACAGTCCCATAGATGATAGTTGTCTCCACACACACACAGTTTAGCCCATGTTAGTTCCTTTATACAAATACACACACAAACTGACACATCACTGGATGACTACAGAATCACACCACGCATAGAGTCAAACACTCTTAGCTCTTAGCGGCTGCCACTCTACTCCTCTTCTCTCTCTACTTTTCCCACACTTCCTCATTGGCTTCCTTAGCTTCACATGCTTCTCTTACTGTTGTTACTAGTTTTTTTTGTTTGTTTGTTTGGTCATTTTTGTTCTTTCTTTCTTTTTTTTTCTTTTTTCTTTTTCTTTGTTTTATGCAAGGTGCAAATGTTCTTTTGTGTATTTATGGAGCACATGTTAGTAAGCACCCACCCCCTGCCAGGCGTTATGCTGGACACTAAGGTTAGAAGTATGAACAAGTCAGAGAAGTTACCATCCTCATGGAAGACGTATTCTAGTGTCAGGAGGTAGAAAAGACAAAAATCCATAAACAAATATCATTTCAGAGCATGGAGAATGAAGGCATTATCACTTTTGGAATGCATTTTTCACTTCACTCTTTATTCATTGAGCTGCTATCAGGCACTTATTTATTATCTTCCAGAAAGTATACCAGGGGCTAGGGATAAAATGATGAGAAAATGTAGACTCTAGTAAGGAAACTCACAGTAGTTGAGCAAATGCAGGGAACCTTAGAATCAGGAATTCCCTGTGTGTGAAGAGGCCAGATCCTTTTGTATAGATGTGTGTGCTGTAGAGAATCACATTCAAACACAGTGACCTTGAGGACAATCCATTAGTCCATGGAGATGTTTGAGACAGAGGCTTCCATGGCATCATGAGCTGAAGTGTGAGTAGTGGTTAATGGAGAGAAAGTGAGCGCAGACTATTTTATGAAGTTGGTATTGAATAAGACCGGTTAGGGGATTTATGGAGAGGCAGAATGAAGGGATGCTTTTCAATGTGAGTAAAATGTCATATGTAAAAGCCAAGAAAATGTGCCCAGAGAAAGGATGACGGCTGAACATAAAGGGGAGAGAAAGAGGACAGGGCCACAAAGGAGCAGATCACGAAAGTGTTCAGAGTTTGAACGGATGCAGTGGTTCCTCTTCCTGAGACTGGAGAAAAGGAAATAAAGATTTGCATTGTTGTGGGCATCTTTAATGACCAGGGGAAAGGAATTGAGGGAGGTTGAACAGTTGGCATCCTCTGTCCCTGAAAATAGTTAAAAGCCCAAGTCTTAGAGGAAGACTTCTCAGGTAGGAATGTCACCAAATAGTGTGTGACTTGGGTTCCAAGCTCAGTCTCCCTGCACTTGGGTTCCTCATCTCTAAAGTGAAATATTGTGCCTCATAGGCTGGTCCTCACTGAGCTGGTGTGAGAATATGACGGGGTGATAGGCACAGAGCAAGCGCAGACTATTACTACTACCATTTTATTATGTATTATTTGTGTATTTGTTCATGTATTTACTATTATTATAAGAAAGTTGAACATTTTATTAGTAACCCATGATTATTCCTTAACTCCATGTTCACTATTTATTTCCAAACTATAAACTCAGCATCTAGAACATACTTCACAGCAGTTGTGCTTCCAATATCATAGGCACGAGTTCTAAATTTAGCCCTACCCCCAAGGCCACTGTCCTTGAAACCAAAGCAAGCTGTGTTGTTGGCATTGCTAAGGCTCAACATTATTAAAAGGACATGGATAACAGATTCACAGCACCCTTCTGGTTTGATTTTTGGCAACTTGCTCTTTCATATGGTACAAATAATCATAAAATTAAACAGCATCCACTTGTAATTTTATAGCAATTGCTCGCATAGCCTTTGCCAGGTTTCCCATAATAACTTCATGTATAATTAGTATGTAATCTTCAGGCATAAATAACACTCTAATTAGTCTGTAATCTGTAATTATAATATACTTTCAGGCAAGGTGTGTATATGTGTGAGCGTATATATGAGTGAACTGAGGCAATCTCAAAAACAGCCTTTTTAATAAAATAAAAGGGATAATGTGGATTTCATGTGTAAACTATTTTCAGTGCTATTAAAGAGTAAGTGAAATTAGATAAAACCTGTTCAATGAATTTCTATGTTGTTATATTATATGCAGTAATAGTTGTATTTACAAATGGCAGTAACAAATATACATATTGCTGGTCATGATTGAGCAAATGCATCATGAACACAGATATGCAAAGAAGAAATGACCTCTGGCTGTATAATATTTATATTCAGAGGGTAGACATGACATCATTATGTAATTTAAGCATTGTTGTAAAACCTTTTTCCAAATTAAGAAGTATTTAGAGATCAGTAAGCAAATTAATAAAAAGTTGAGCTTGCATTTGAACTCAGACTTTTAGATTAAAATTATATATTCTTGTGGTACCACCATTTTAAAATGTGAATCAAACTCTTTGGAAAGAGAATGATGAAGATATACTGGCCCATACAACCAAGAAGTCAATCTGTGTCTGTTTGGGGGAAGGCACCTTTGAAAGAGGGAGGAGAGAAGAGGAAGTAAAGGAGTGGATGCAAAATTATCTTCTTTTTAAGGTGTTTACCAGAAATGTTAATGAAGGGAACACAGGGAAAAACAATTTTTCTCATTTTGTATTAGAAAAGAAAAACATCCTGCTGTCAATTAACAAAATCTGAGATATGAAAGTCTACAGATAAAAAGGATTAAGAATGAATTACGTGTGTCTGAGTACAGCTAAACTTCCCTAAAAGAGCCAGAGAATGACATCAAAAGAGGACAATGTGATTAAGGCTGAGACAGTATTAGATTAATTCTAGACCATGTTTAATTCCCAGTAGGTTTTGGTCAGAAAGACAATTCCATTCCAGAACCAGCATCTGTTTAATCCAAAGGATGATTCCAAGGGAAGATATATTTTCCTCAACCTCTTGTGGTTTGCCTTTTCTATGCTTGGGACCATAATTGAATGGAATCATTTATTTGTTTGCAATTTTCTGGTTGTCATGATCACTTGTGACCTTATAATGTGAATCTTGTTTTTTTAGGAAGTTTAAATTTCAGCAATAGCTTTAGCTGTGCAAGCCATGAACATCGGCAGTGAATAATATCTTTTAATAAAATTTGCATCAATAAAGTTTAGCACCAAAGACACCTGGTATTCTTCACCTAATAGAGCATTTGTTAGTTTGCAACCTAGGGAGCTTCAAAGGTGTAATCTGAAACTGGTCTCCATAGGGGGAGGGCAAGGAGACACCAAAGAAAGAGGCGGGTCACTCCACATGGGTAAGTTGGCAGGTTTAATAAGCAAGGGAATTTATAAATGAGAAAGGAACTGACTTTTGTCCTGGGTATAAAGTGGGATCTCAGCAACTGCCCTACAAATAAAAGTTTATGTTGAGGTGTTACCTGGATTCAGTCATATGAATCATTCAGATGATCTCAACATCTTATCACTGTCTCAAAGATATATGTTTGGGACAGCTTCTGAGAGTGGGAAGGTAAGCAGAATGCACATGTAAGGAAACTAAAGGGAGTGAGGAGCCTCTGTTTGTCCAGACCCAGCTCAAGGATTGACCAATGGTTATATCCTCTTGATGATCTTCCCCAACAGTATCATATGAATGTGCCCAATGTAAGAAAAAAACAAAAACAACAAGTTGTTTTCCTCCTTAGGATGATTTTAATGTGCTACAATATGGGTTAAATTAATCTATACAATTATTCAGTCAATAAGATACTTTTGAGCACCTTCTACCTGCTTAGGAGTAAATGTGCACTTTGGTCCTGACCTTCACTATGGAATTCCACACTTCGAACATGAATACAGCTATGAATCAGGGAAGTGTAGCCAATAATACAAATGAGAGTATTTAAAAAATGTAAGGCATTGGCATTCAAGTACCACTTATGGGGATTTCTGAGAAGAGTCACAGGATTCAGATTTTAAAAGGTGGTGTGCCAGGGAAGGGAATCTGAAATAAGAAATTGAGGAAATCACTGAGGGCTCTTGCCTGAGGACACTCAGGATGGTCTTTATAACCAATATGTAGACCCTTGACAAAGGAAATTGAAAGAGCAATAGAAAGTAGATGGGACCCAGTGAGAAGACTGGTTTAGACAAGTTGTGCTCTCTGAACCAGTGGGGCCCTGAATGGGAAGCTGGCAGGCAGATTCAAATTCATCAAACATTTGATAGCAAGGGACAGAATGCAACTCAAGTGACTTAAATTAGAGTCTCACACAACTGAAAAGATCACATCTAAGATTTGTTTCAGTCTTAGCGGAAATGGGGAACTCCAGTGATATTTTTCCCTCTCTGCTGTTTTTTATTTTATTATCCTCATGATGACTTTATTCCCAGGAAACCTTTCTCTGAGGAATAACATGCCACTATGAGTTCCAAGATTAGGCATTCCAGAGTAGGAGAGGACCTCTTTCCCAACGTGTTCGGCAAAATTTCTGAAGTCTTCCATTGACTCTATCTTGAATTTGGTTTCCAGATGTTAGACCACTACTATTGCTAGGAGGATCCTATTGCTGATGGCACCTGTACCACATAGGCTTAGTGTGGAAGGATCATGGTTACTAAAGGCAAACCAGTTTCTGTGACCAGAAGGAGAGGAACGGATGCAGAGCACGCAAGTGCATCCTCTGAAGGGATCACCAGACTTCTCTCTCATGTATGCACACACATGCACACACACCCACTTGCAACCTTAGGTTATAAGTACAAATTCTCTGCATATGCCTAAGAAAAACATTAGAACTCCAATAGGTAAGTGGCAAGTGGTAAAGGATTAATGCGGACAGAAGAAAATACAAATGCTTGGTTGCATATGGAAAAAATGTGCTCAAAGGAATGAAAATGAGGGCAATAATGAGGAACCATGTTTCAACCTAATCTAGCCATTGTTCTGTGAAATGAATAGCTGGTATAAGTATAAATTACTGCTGGTTGCTTTAGAGCATTTTAGTCTTCAACCTATGCCAATAAACTTAAAAAGTATGTGTGTGTGTGTGTGTGTAGTAGTAGTAGTGGTAGTAATAGTATTGATTTTTGGAAGCTAATTTAAGGAAATAACACAAAAGAAGAAAAATAATATATAAAGATTATTTCAGTATATTGCAGACAATAGCAAAAATGAAGAGCATATGAAAATTAAGATAGGAATGAACTGATTTATTTTATAGTACAAAATTATCAAGTTATCTTGAGCAAGCTATTCAATCTCTCTGGAATCTAAATTTCTGATTCGTAATACAAGAAAAATATTACATGTTTAATAGTTTTTGTTAAATAATAATGGATTGATAATGTGAGTAAACTAGTGCAGTGAATATGGTTGGTTGGGAAATTATAGCTTTATTGTAACTAGAATCATAATGAGTTGTTTTATATATCTCCAGGAAGGAATTCCATTACATAATGTTAAGTAAAAACACATCCACAGAATAAATGCCCATGAATAAAAAAATTGAGGGATTTCTCATTATCATCACTGTTATGTTAGGGTAGCTGTTTATGACCGGCTTTTCCCCCCTCTATTTTCCAAATTTCCTGTGGTCCTATATTTCACGGGGTACTTGTGACTCTTAGAATAACTAATGTATGTGAAAGCAATTTGCAAAATGAATAGTGTCATACTAAAAGAAAGAGTGATGATAGTGATTATTTTAATGAAGTGGGAAAGACAGGGGGGCTTGCAGTATTAAATTAGCATGTTGTGATAAAACACAAAAGTGTTCAATTTGTAAAGTGAATATAATTTAAGAGTTTGCATATGTCTCCCTCAACTCCAGAGGAGAAGGGTCTGAGGGCAGCAAGTCCTGGCTGGGTGGTGTACCAGGGTCTTTAGCAGGAAAAGCAATGGGGTTGCTCATCCTTCTCTTGTCAAAATCTGAAGGTAGATTACTAAGTCCAAATATTAGCTAAATGAGACCTGACTGGGTTATAAATCTAAACAGGCTGCAGAACAAATGAGGCCAGAGTGTGAGCAAGTTCTAAATGGAAAGGATGGGCCTCAGTGGTTGAGCACCTGCCTTTGGCTCAGGGCATGATCCCAGGGTCCTGGGATTGAGTTCCACATCGGGCTCTCTGCACGGAGCCTGCTTCTCCCTCTGCCTGTGCCTCTGCCTCTCTCTGTCTCTGTGTCTCTCATGAATAAATAAATAAAATCTTTTAAAAAATGGAAAGGAGGGGATCCCAGGGTGACTCAGCGGTTGAGCGCCTGCCTTCGGCCCAGGGCGTGATCCTGGAGACCTGGGATCGAGTCCCACGTTGGGCTCCCTGATAGAGCTTGCTTCTCTCTCTGCCCCCCACCCCTGCCCTGTGTCTCTCATGAATAAATAAATAAAATATTTTTAAAAATAAATAAATAAAAATAAAAATTAAAAAATGGAAAGGAGAAAGTGGGAATTTGTGTGTGTGGTTCAAGCTACTGTTGGCTTTATTTGAAGCACCTACAACCCTGAGCATAGAGGTGCTTCCGGTCATTGGAGGAATAGACCAGAGAGTGAGTCATGAGCAGACAGAGGCTGAACATTGGAGATGATCAGGAGATCTAGATTGGACTGGCACGGTGAGTGCTTAGCAATATGACCACAGATGAAAATTTGATCTCTCTGAACCTCAGTGTCCTCAGACATAAACTATGGCACAGATGTCTACCTTCCATGCATGGCTGTTATGAAGAACTAAGGTAATTAATGTGGAATGCTCAGGTGTCACCATGTACTTCTGCCTAGAGAGGTATCCTGGTGAAAAAAAAAAAAACATAATCCATGCAGATAAAAGTTATTTCTAAGTGCCTCTAGTCCTTCATTTTCATATACATGTATATGAAATATCTATGTATGTGTATTTCAGTCTCCATCAAGGAAATCCATAGTTCCCTCAACATCTCTTAGAAATCTTTTTTTCCCTTTAATACCTACCACTCTCACCCCCAAGCCCTGACTCCATTTACCTCCTTTTCCTTCTATGACGCTAACATTCCTCTTGATTCTCCCTTTCAAAAGTCCACGAATCAGGGGTACCTGGGTGGCACAGTCAGTCAGGTAACTGAATCTTGATTTTTGCTCAGGTAATGATCTCAGGGTTATAAGATCGAGCCCTACAGTGGGCTCTGTGCTCATCATAGAATCTGCTTGAAATTCTCTCTTTACCCTTCCTCTGCCCCTCCATCCCTCCCCCCACTCTCTAAAATAAAAATAAGTAAATCTTTTTTTTAAAAGTCCAAGAATCAGTCTTAACAAACAGGACCTTCTTTAGAATATAATGATGGGCAGAAGACAGACAGCAATATTATAGACAGAGGTGAATGTGTGTAAGGTAAATGTGTTAATGCTTGCTGTACCCTAGAGTCTCCACAAATAGCAAAATTATTATTGTTGTTATTTTCTTGACTTTTGGCAAGCCCATTTAGACCTTGAGTGCACTGCCCTTCTCTGATTAGTGGGGTAATAAAATATTTTTCAATGGGCTTCAATGAGGATTATACAAAATGACCTATGCTATGTTCACAAGTCAGTGCCTATTAAGAATTCCTCTATGATACACCTACTTAATAAGATTAAAGAAATAACATTTGGACTAGGAAATTATTGCATTCTTATTACTCAAGTTTCTTAATCAGATACTTACACTTTTGCTTTGAGTAACTGATCAGAAACTTTACATATGAAGTGGTCAGACCAGTGGTTGTCCATAAATAATAACTCTTACTATCATTATTATCTTACCAGTGAAACCTGATTTTTTTCAAATCTGTCACTCTCCTTAGTTTTTCAACATCTTCAGTATATCTAGTAACTGTCTCTTGTTTCCCACCATCAATTCAAATATCTCCATTGCTATAATATTGATAATATTGATAATTTTGTTGAACACTTACTGTGCACGAGACACTTTGACAAATGAATTACATCATTTGGGTCTCACAGCATTTTTATTATGTGAGTAAGACTATTATCCACATCTTATAGGTGAGATGTGGAGAGAGGATGGAGCTCAGCCAAGGTATATTTTTTTTGTAAGCAACAAACAATAACTCAAGCCCAGTATTTGCTTCTGGAGTCTTTGTCATTAATTGAGAATGTTCATCACCTCCCTGAGTTAAGCCCTTACATTTCCAGCCTAAGCAATCATGAGAATGTCCCAAGTGGCTTCTCACCCTCCATTCTGTTCTGTACTATGTGAATGAGTTTTTCTAAGAGCAAATCTAAGCATATCACTCCCCTGCTTAAAATTCTTTGATAAATAATCAACAGAATAAGTTCTAATCTTGAGTATGCGACTGAACAAATCTCCATGTTTGCCTCTGGCCTCTTTGTATATTTCCATCTCTTCCGTCAGCGCTATTCTATAGTTACTGTTATCAATAGCACTTCTGGAATATACCTTAATATTTGCACCTCTATGTCTTTGATTATCTTTGCTTTGTTCATTCTACTGTTTGACCTACCTCCTTTCCTATCTAGAAAATTCTTACTTAGTCTTTGAGGCTCCACTGCATCAGCCAACTGTGAAGGTTTCGTGGTCTTCCTTAGATGAACTGAATCCTTCTTCATTGAAGCCTCTACTGTCCCTTTTCTTCTTTTTTAAAACCCAGGCAGGGGATCCCTGGGTGGCGCAGCGGTTTGGCACCTGCCTTTGGCCCAGGGCGCGATCCTGGAGACCCGAGATCGAGTCCCACATCGGGCTCCCGGCATGTGGAGCCTGCTTCTCCCTCTGCCTGTGTCTCTGCCTCTCTCTCTCTCTCTGTAACTATCATAAATAAATAAAAATTAAAAAAAAAAAAACCCAGGCACCCTGACATGTAGTCCACCCAGCGTTTGAGTTGTTCAGTTGTTGGATACAGTGCTTTATTTCTCCTGATAGCATAGAGTCTGTTACATAGGAGACATTTAATGAATACAGCTTTATTAAATTATGTAGATGTAGCAGGATGAGTTGAAACTGTCACCATGGCTATCAGCGGCTGATAAGTTATGTGAGATTCAGAAACACACTGTTTGGATGGAGCACTGTTAACACCAGATGACTGAGCGCAGGAAGCAACATGCCAGAAATCAAGGGTATAATTTTGTAAAGAATAAGGCCAGTCAGTTTAATAGGAAGGATATGGATCTTCCATGTAGACTGCATGGAAATTTATTAGATTACATTAATTACTTCTGCTGAAAAAGAATAATTTTAATGGTGGGAAATTGAGTTTCCCTTCAATTTTTAGGAGAAAATTTGCTTCTGTGTCACCGGCAGAGGGAAATAGGTTGGTTGCCGTCAAATAAGGAAAAGTTTAAACAGAGAAAAACTCCATAGGACATCCTCCAAAGTCAGAGGGGAAGAATTTTCAAGATGTAAGAAGAGACTAAATCCAGGTTTCTGTTGCCTGGTTGAGAGATGTTGGCAGATCCTATGCAAGAAAAATATCTTTCAGGGACCAAGGAAAGGACCAAGGGCTGTGTAGGAGCTCAGCAAAGTGGTGGCATTCAATATTTCTGCTTTCCAAATACCTACAACCAAGAGAGCTTTCTTTTCTTAACTAAAGAAACTTCACTGTGAATTTAAATGAAATTAAACAAAACCACTTAAACCTTATATTGTTTTTAGACTAGAGAATGTAAGCAAGGAGCTGTCCCGAAAGATTATTCTGTGGTCATCTGATAAGCACCAATACATTCTAAAGCAAGAGACATATTTAGGCAGCAGTTATAGTCCAAGACTCAGAAATATCGATTCACTTAACTCCTGTCTCGTTATCCTAGGAGAACACTGAGAGACAAATCCTGCAGTCAGAAAGACATGCATCATGTATGAAGATGTACTCCCAGTGGCTCACTCACAGCCTCAATGGCAGTGGCTTTGCATTTTATTCCTTGTCCAGATATACATGGAATCACTTAGCCCTTCCGTGGATTTTATAAATGGCATGGTTACGGCAGTTAAATAATAAGGCTAAGAACATCTCCCATTTACTGATGGTCTCATAGGCCTCTCCACTATGTGTATGATAAGCTCTCCACTACAGTATCTTCACCCTTTATATGATATCGTAAATATAAATTTTAGTATCTCCATTTTATAGGTTAATAGATTATGTTAGAGTAGGTCATAGAGCTTACCCAAGGCTAATTCTCTGTAAGGTGGTGGAATTGATATTTGAATCATAGTCTGTTTGAATCACAGGCTCGAAGGTCCATAGGTTTTCTTAATACAGCATCCTTCTAATACTAACTGGCTCTCTGGTAGTATTCACAAATGTATACATGTCCACTGATAAAGACAGAAAAGTCATTGCTAGATTGATGGAGGAAGTGAGGAAAGGAAGCAAGCTTTCTGGAACCATGAAAAAGGAAAGGAAGGAAAGGAAGAAAGAGGATATAAAGAAGAGAACACAGGATAAATTTAAAATTACCAGCTAAGAACCCAGGCTTCTCACCAGATGGTTCCTAAGAATAAAAGGCCCAAAACGAATCAGGGAGGATTTTCCGTAAGGCAGTTAGGTCTCCTAAAAATTCTCATCTCAGTAAGTGCAAATTAAATGTAAAAATAGACATTTCCCATAACATCCCCTATGTAATCTTGTACATTTCAAACTTCAGAAGAAAACTGGATAAAACTGAGTGGAGCTATCAGAATGTATGGGTCAAATCTGATCCAGCCATCACTAAGACAGGAGAGTTGCTGGTTGGAGGTCCAACACTTCTGTTTGCCTTTAAAACCATTTTTAATAGCCCTCCTCACACACCTTCTACATTCCTGGATGCAGAATGCCTCACTGCCAAGGACTGTGATTGCTTCTCAGTGCTCACCATGCCTGAGCTCATGCCCAGCACATAGCTGGTGCTCGCTGCTTCCTATTTTTCTTCAAATCTGGCCCCTGCCATATGGAAGAGATTAACTAATCACTCAGCCCCTCTTTGTCTCCATTCCTGTATTTGAGTTCAAGTAGCAATGATAATAACACCTGTCTCAGAGTTATTGCCAGCAGTGTTTGAAATAACATGTAAAAATGCATAGCACAGCAGCTAGCTCTGTGTTGAAAAATAGACTCAAGGCTACGGCTTAGAGAATATGCAGAGTTGAATAAGACACCTTCCCAATTTCAAAGAATTTATAATCTAGCAGGAGGATAAGGCAAATTTAAAAGATGTTGGTACAATAGAATGAGTTTGAAGCCAGACATTGGTGTGAAAACCTGTGTTTTCTACATACTGCGGGACCTTAGAATATTACTTAAAATCTCTGCACCTCATGGTCATCTTAAATGGAAAGACCCCTTAATACTTATCTCAGGGAGGTGCTATGAATGTGAGAGATACTGTGGGTTGTGAACTTTGCAAAACATGTGGCATATTGCACTCAAAAATAGTATGCATTATGGACTTATTAATTCAGATAACAACGAACTCCATGAAAACATGATCCAAGAATATATATAACAAATGTCAATGGAGGCGCATGAGTATATTTGATACTGAGATAGTTCAGAAGAGAGGCACATTCAGTTGCAGAGAGAAGGACATGAAAGTAGTAGGATAGGATTTCAAGAAACAGAACATGGGGAAAATTTCAAGCAGAAAGAACAGCTTGAACAAAATGATGGGTTCAGGAGAGTTGGCACGGTCTTATACTAGTTCATTCTTTTAACAGGGTGTACAATGGAGAATAATGGAAAAGATTGAGGTTTTGATTTAAAAGCCAAGGTGATTGTGTGTATTGAGAGCAGGGGAAATTGTTATTGTAGCTGTTTTGGAGGGCCTAGAGATTTCAAATGTCAGGAAATATACTCAGGATAAGAAGAACAATTGGAAGAATGCATCAACAGTCCAGCTAGTGACGATTAGAAGTAATGACCATAGCTAGCATGATGAATGTTTACTATGCGACTGACATGCAATATTTTAAATGCACTATTTTTTACATCCTCACATTATGTACCATTTTAATCTATATTTTGCAAATGAGGAAATCAAGGCTGGGACAGGTTGAGTTAAAGCTCTAGGCCAAACATCAATCAAGCCATTTGGGGCCAAGCATTCAAGTGAGACATGTTTCACATCAAAATCCATATTCTCAGATGTGTTCACACACTGGGTTATATTTTTAAAATTCCAGATGAAGAGACAAGTTGAAACAAAGACATAGTCATGGGGACAGTTTCTGGGCTTTTTAAAGAAGTAAACTATCTTATGCCTGAATTTGTCTGCCTGCCTTGGAGCATGAACTCCAAAACGTTAAGCACTAATTTCCCACATACTAAACACATCATGTGTTTGCTGAATGACTGAGTGAGTCACTGTGCATGTTTCCTGCTAGGCCCAATGGCATGGAGGATGCTGGCAGCAACAGTCAGGCTCTCTCCCCTAGCTAGGAGTTCTCCTATGCCAGTGTCCAGGAGAAGCATGACACCAGGCTTGTCCTTAGAGAGTGACATGGCAAACTGTTCCATGTCCATCTTGTTCTTAAAATCCTACAATCACTTCTTATTGTCCCTAAGGTGAAGTTTGACCTCAGAACATAGCAGAAAAGGCCCTTGTGGCATGGACGCTGGTTAGACTTTGAGACAAATTGGCTCTACTTTTCCCTTGCACCAAGGGGTAACATACTGATTCGTTAGACATCATGAAAACTTGTCACACTATTTCTTGTTTCCTTAGGTTTTTACTTGTCCTTTATTTGAGCTGGAGTATATGTACACATTTTCAGGCTGTTTTTACCTGCTGCCTCCTGTATGGACTCTTCTTAGGACAACTTGGGTCACAACACATGGTTGGTAGCTCTCTTTTCTAGCACATGCTGCCTTACCCTTCCAACTCTTCTTTCCCACTGTACCATGAACCCCTTTTCTGCTCCCTTAGGCTCCAGGACCAGGCACAGACTCTGAAAGTCATACTGAATATTCTCTGAATTGTGATATTTGTATAACATTGAACACTAAGAATTGAAATGTATTTATTTTCCTAAATATGTTCTCTCCATCAGACCATAAATTCATTGAAGATAAGAAAGACACCATAATTAACCTAATATCCATAGTTTGCAAGTACTGGGAACTGTTTATTCACCAAATACATGATAATTAATCTGCCCTAAAGTGTAACCTACTCCGGATGTGCTGCTCATTCACATCACGTTACCACCAGTATAATAACCATCACCATAACCCCCATCAGTCCTTCACCACCAACACCACCGAATCACCATCACCAGACCAATTTTATTTGGAGGACAAATTGTAAATGCTTTTCAGTGAGACGTAAGGTTGAAATCCTCGCTTACCAGTTACCATCTGCATGATTCTACACAATGTCTTTATCTAAAAAGGAGACATAACAATGCCAATCTCCTAGACATAAAATGGTGATTAAATGAGAAAGGACTGCAAATGCTTAGTGCAGTGTCAAGAATAGAGTAAGGGAGGGGTAGGTAAATGCATGGTATTTACCTTCTTCTTCCTCTGTTTCAGTCCATACCCTGTGCTCAAATGGATAATGGATGTCCCAGTTCCCTTCTCAAACTGATAGAGTATGACAGTAAACATGCCTTTGGTGATCACTGGGACCATGCATTGGGGATTTAAAAAAGGGATACATGAAAGATACTGAAGAGATAAGCAGTCTCTGATAAACATGGGGTAAGAAAATGAACTCCTCATTCTATTGCTTTCTGTTTTGAAGAGCAGAGAATATAAATGATGTAAGAGGTCCTTAAGGATTACATCTCACTGAAGACTGTCTTTAGCCTGAAGGTTTTTCTCCCTTTTCACTATAGAAGTATTTATGGCTGAAATCCACTTTATCATCATAACATGGCAATTACAAGCCTTTCTTGCAGATTGGACCCCCTCCTATAATCTCTGCTGGTGAATTGGAGAACACAAAATCTAGAACATAGATTCTGTGAATCTTAGGGTCCCCATCTATGAATAGGCCTCTATGTTTTCTCAAACTAATACTTCTTAAGAAGAGCGGATACTAGTTCTGCAGCAATACATTGAAAACTTACATTTTTCACAACTGGAGGCACTTGTGTCTAATGTTTCAAAATGAAAATGTCCAAGCACTAGAATATGTTTAAGAAAAAGGGAAAAGGGAAAGAAATGTGCATTTCTTAATCAGAAATGCAAGTTTTCTGTTCATCCTTTGCATGTGCTGTCCATTTACTCTTCATAACCCACCATTTCTACCCAACTTCTAGGTGTTACATTGAGATTTTAAGTGGTCAGACAGCTTGTGTAGTAGAAGAGATTCAGAACTGGGGTCCCAGGCCAACTTTGTCTCATTAAATTTCTGCATTTTTGTTTTCTCTTTGTAAAGCTATAAGTATTTCAATGGCTCAGTCATCAACAGTGAGGCCACGACCCCTCACGGAAAGAACCATCCCCACTATGACCATCACCATTTTGATCTTGTCTGTGTATTTAGATTAAAAATCTACAAAATAGGAATACAATTAGTCCCTCCTCAAAGTATCTTTGGAAGGATAAAATAGAATAATGTGCAAGAAATCTGATTTCTTCATTGTATTCTACTTAGGAAATGTTCAATAAATGTGCTTGAGTATGGCTGGATCATAGAGTAGATATATGGTTGGCTTTTTAAGAAGCTGCCAGACATTTATCCAAGGTGTTTGTAAACATTTCTGTCAGCTCCATATCTTCACCAACATCTGGTATTCATAGACTTTTTGATTTCAGCCCTTCTAGTGGATGGCAAAAGGCATCTCACTCTAGTATCAATTGGCATTTCTCTGATGACTGTGACATTCAGAACTTTTCATGTATTTCTTGATCACTCATTTATCTTCTTTGCACAGTATGTATTCAAATGTTCACCCAATTTGTATTCGGCTTTATGGTTAAATTATAGATGTATTTCACATATACTATATACGTAATCTCTCAGTTCGTGTTGTTCCATTAATATTCTTAATAGTAACTTTTGATAACAGAAAGGTTTATTACAATGAAGGCCAATTTAATATATTTTCTCTTTCTTTTTTATTTTACCCATCCTCCCACCTATCTCCCTTCTGGCAAACATCAGCTTGTTCTCTGTATTTAAGAGACTGTTTATTTGTTCATTTGTTTGTTTTGTATTTTAAATTCCACATATAAGTGAAGGCATATGGTATTTTCTTTCTCTGACTTAATTCACATAGCATAATACCCTCTGGGTATACATTTTAATGCTAGAGACTTATTTTAATGTTCTAAGATAGCTTATCAAGACATTCTTCAATATTTTCATTTAGAAACTTTTTGGTTCTAGCTTTGAAATTTAATTGATGACATAATTTGAATTGATTTTTGTGCATGGACTTGAGTAGAGCTTAAAATATTTATTACAGATAGATGAAAATACATGTCCACAAAAAGACTTGTGCAAGATATTCATAGAGCCATGATTTAATATGGCCAGTAGTCAGTGAAATAATTTGTCAACCACACTCCGAAATAAGTAAATAAACTATGGCATATTCATGGAGTAGAGTACCACCCACCGCTGAAAAAGAATAGCTACTGACGTATAAGCCAACATACATGAATGTAAAAAAAGATTATATTGAATAAAAGAAGCAGGCACAGAAATAAATTAACATATGTCATTCATATGAATTTCAAGTGCATTGAAAGCCAACTATCAGTGCTAGAAGTCAGAAAATACTTAATTGAGGGAGTAGAGTTAATTGACTGGAAAGGGTCTTGAGAGAACTTTCATTAAATATCATATTTTGGGATGTGTTACATGGATGCATTCAATTGTTGAAATGAATAAACAGTATAAAATCTATATATTCCATCTCAAAAAATAAAGTAAAAAAAAATAGAAGAAGAATGACTGGTTACCATTTTCTGAATCAAACAACCAGTTGATGGAAAGCCTTGTGCTAAGACTCCTCTTCCCTTTATAAACTCCTTCTTCCTCTCCTCTGTTTCTGAGCAGAGTTGCTCCTCACTTCGGCCACACCCAAGTCAGCATTCCCCTCCTTTGGGGATGGAGGCACAGCTCTGCTGCCTGAGATTGCTCATCACCAACTGTGGATAGCTACACAATAGCAAAAACTAAGTGCCAGGACCCTAACTCAATCCTATCCTCCTCTTACATGCTCATTGCTCATTAACTCTTTTATCTCCTGAAAAAAATACAATGATGAGTTTATTTTATTCAAGAATTTGTTGCTGAAGAAAGTGAAACTCACAGAAGTTAAATAACTGTTCAAGGGCTCAGGAATGATGTTTTTTAAGCACTGAAATCTAGGCGTGTGTGAAAGCCATCTTGCTCCACTCTGATACCCTGAGAGCAAGGGGAACTTTCAGAGTCCTCAGGAACAGTTTGTATTCTGGAGGGAATAGTCCAAAAAACTCTACTTATTTAAAAACAGGGCAAACACTTTCAGTCCTTCAGATTTCTACACATATCAGTACTGAAAAGCTAATTAATTCATATCAATTAGAGGAAAATTATGTTAATTTACTGTGTATTAAATATGTTTTTGTCTGTATCCCAAAGTAATAGTGAGTTTGGTACATTTAATTTCCTCTCAATTTATATATTATTACTTCATAAGTAGTGATTAATTCATTTAACATTTATCAAATCCCTAATGTGTGAAAATCCCAGACGTACTTAGAAAAAATAATATATATGTGTAAGAGAGAATTTCGTATTCAGCACATACTTTGGTTAAAGTACTTGCTTCCTGCCTAGCTTCACTCAAAATATATAAGACAATACTTCATTCTTTGAGCATTTACAATTCAGTTTTAAGAGATTTTTTTTACAAATTTGTTTTTAATTCGTTCATCACTTTCACACTGCTTTATCAACATTTTTAAAGGTTTTAAATTGGATTCGCGCTCCCGGGCCGCGCAACCCCCTCCGCGTTCCTCAAAGAGTTAAAAATAGAGTTGCCCTACGACCCAGCAATTGCACTGTTGGGGATTTACCCCAAAGATTCAGATGCAATGAAACGCTGGGACACCTGCACCCCGATGTTTAGAGCAGCAATGTCCACAAGAGCCAAACTGTGGAAGGAGCCTCGGTGTCCATCGAAAGATGAATGGATAAAGAAGATGTGGTTTATGTATACAATGGAATATTCCTCAGCCATTAGAAACGACAGATACCCACCATTTGCTTCGATGTGGATGGAACTGGAGGGTATTATGCTGAGTGAAGTAAGTTAATCGGAGAAGGACAAACATTATATGTTCTCATTCATTTGGGGAATACAAATAATAGTGAAAGGGAATATAAGGGAAGGGAGAAGAAATGTGTGGGAAATATCAGAATGGGAGACAGAACATAAAGACTCCTAACTCTGGGAAATGAACTAGGGGCGGTGGAAGGGGAGGAGGGCGGGGGGTGGGAGTGATTGGGTGACGGGCACTGAGGGGGGCACTTGATGGGATGAGCACTGGGTGTTATTCTGTATGTTGGTAAATTGAACACCAATAAAAAATTAATTTATTATAAAAAAAAAATAAAGGTTTTAAAGTGGTCATTTCAAAAACAAAAAAGAATCAAACAAACAGGATTGACAAACAAAATGATTCCTACATTATTCAACAGAAATGGTAAATATATCCAAAGAAATTAGGACAAAAACAATAGTAGAAAAATTAAGCCAGAAGTAGCCTAGTCCAGCAAACATTCTCAGAGTTTCCTATAAACTTGCTACTGATTGTCAACAAATTTTGTTCTGACATCACTAGTGAGCCCTTCAGAGACGAGAATACAACATGCTACAGTTTCATCGTTTCCCCAAGTTAAAAATAAAAACTGCCAATTATTTTACCAGCAAAAGATGGGTATTATTATTTGGGAGTAAAAGAGAATTGCAATCTGGGACAAACAAGTTGTGGCAAAACCACAGACAAGCCCAGGGAACAAAGGGAAGGTAACCTTTATTAGGAAGAAAATGGAGAAGGCAGAGGGTGTTAAAACTAAGTCCTTGCATAATGGGGAATTCCAACTAAAATAGATTCTCATTGGCTGAGCTGTTTATGAAGACGGGAGGAGATAAGGGAAGCAGTTCTTCCACAGGCTGGGATAGTCAAGTAGTGCCAGCATTCAAAGTCAAGTCCATGTAAGGTCAAGTTCAGCTCTTCCTGCCAGGTCTGAAGTTGACTACAAGTGGTAGTGAGGGTTCTGTGACTAATTTTCACACCATTTTATTAAGTAAAACAGCTGCTCAGCAGAAAACAATGATTACCAAGACACTATCTCTTCATAAACAGAAGGGCAATGCAATGGAAAATACTGACAATTATGTTGGGAAGAAGAATTTTTTTTTAATTAAAATTCTTCAGGGAGATATACGAAATAGCACAAATGCATAAAGCATGAATACTAATCCCTGAACATGTTAGCTATGAATCACATCAATTGCAAATATTAATAGAAGTATACTTCCTTTATCCATTTCTGGAGGAAGAAACACACTACAGAACTTTTTTTTTTTTTTTAATCATCTGAAAAATAGTGGCTTTCATGATCATTGGACACTATATGTCAGATACTGGTGGCAGACAGGAAGAAATGTCTCTCTACAACCCTAGGGTTTTAAAAATTACCCAAAGACAGAAGATGGTTCTAGGACAGTAGTAACAAGAGTTAAATTGAGAGAGATGTGAAGACTTCTGCTTCTTGTTATGGAGAACTAGATTGTATCAGATTAATATTCCCAAGGAGAACAATTTGATGAATCAGATACAAAATTTTAAAAAGCGTATATGTTTGAAGCCAACACAGAACCACCAAGCTTGCAGGACTTGAAGGGGAAAGTCCTAAAACAAAATATATATGGAAATATGGAAAGGTAATCCAATATGTATGCTAATTTTCCACACAGGGAATTTACTAGTTCATTAGCACTGGCTATATTGAGAAGTAGACCAGAATATAGGTAAAAAGTTGAAAAGCTAAAATAATCCAATATTCTAACAGGTCTGAGAAGACATATGTTGAATGACAGGATCTACCAGGAAGAGGGTCGCTAACAGACATACACAGCCTTCCAAAGGGTTACATATGGAAAGAAAGGATGAAATGAATAAGCTTTAATAAAGATTGAGCCCCAGTTTCAAATCAGATCAATCTCAGACTGGATTTGCTAATATCACTATTTCGGTCATTTGGTCATTTGCTAATATCACTATTTCGGAGAAGGGAAAATAAATTCTAAATGTGGGAATAGAAGACTGTCCAGACCCTTAAATAATTTCTAAAATATTTCATGGCATTCAGTTAAAAATTAGCATGCATACCAGAGACAAAAATAAAATGATTTAAATTGAAATAAAAAAAGACATTAGAAAAGTACTCAGGGGATCTCTGTATTAAAATTATGAGACACAGAAAGTAAAATAAATGTGATACTATATTCATGAGAAGGGATGATTTGATGGACACCGTCAACAGAAAATAAGAATCAGTAAAGACAGAATTATATTGAAATTCTAGGAGAGAAAAAAATAATTGAAATTAGGAACTCAATACATAATATTAGATTAATATGATTGAGGACAGGATTATTGAAGCAAAAAATAGGCCAGTAGAATACATGACTAAGATATAGAGAGGGGAAAAAAAGAAAATGCGGAAGAAATTTTTTTATTGAAATGCTTAGAACCTAAAATGGAGGGATATGTTTCTTTCATGAATTAAAAGTCTTGATATTTTAAAGACTTGGTTCTCCCTAATCTGGTCTATCAAGTCGTGAACTTCCATTCAAACTCTTAGCTGGGAAATCAGAAGGCCAAACAAGTGAAGACAATTTAAAAGAATAATAAAGCCATTTGTCATATACTAGCAAATATCAGATGTACATAGCCTCAGTAATTAAGACAATTTGTTATTGGCATTAGACTAGATACATGGATTAATGGAGAGAAAGGAGGGTTCAGAAAATAGTTCTACCCTTATGCAGCATTTGGTATTTACAAAGGTAAAATGTACACAAACGGGGAAAGATACTCTTCAGTGAGGGATTCTGAATCAATTAGTATTTGTACAAAGAAAGATAGAATTTGACTTCTCATACGTTAAACATTGGACACAATACAATGCCTGTGAACAGTCGAAAGGATAAATAAATGTTAATACAGTAGAGTATCATGCAGTGATGTAAATAAGTGAACTACTGACATATGCAACAATATCAGTGAACATCACATTATTTAAAAGTTACAAAAGCACAAAAAAGTACATTATGATTTATATATATTTTATATTCTATATATACACATATTATATATCAGACAAAACTAATCTATGATGTTAAAAGTTAATGTAATAGCTTTCAGAAAATGATGGGATAGTGAGAGGGAAGCAAGATTCCTAGTTTTTCTAGCTAAAGGACCAGGATAGGACAGCCTTACAAGACAGAAAACATTTCCACAGTACCCCCTCTACTTTAGCCAAACGCCACTGAAAAATGTGTGTCTCACCCTCATTCATGCAGCAAAGGCCCAAGGGGGACTGGACTTCTACACTCAACAGGCAACCCAAAGATTAAAGCTTGCACAATTAACAAATCAAGGGTCACAGAGTTAAATTTGAAACACACAACTAAACTTTTAGAAAAACTCTGGAGTAAACTTTCAGGATGTAGAATAAGGCAAAAAGTTCTTAGACTTGACACCAGTCATGACCCTTTTTTTCTGAGATCCTCCTAGTTAGATCCTAGGGAAAGTGAGCAGAAGAAGAAAGGGAGGGTAAAGGAGAAGGAGGATTGAGGAGAAAGAGAAAAAGCGAGAGGGTGGCAGAGGGACAGGGAAAGGAAAAAGAATTCTAAATGGCTAAAATCTGAAGAAAAAACTAAATATAGTCAGTTCATTGAGCATGCAAACATTCATTCATTTATTCAACCACATAGTGTTAAATTAGGGGTCCTGCCAAGGTAACGTCAAAGTTGCTGCAAAATTTGACATATGTACTCATAAATTACAGGTTTTCTTAATCAAAAAAGGGACAGTTATTTTGAGGAGCAACTATGGCAATTTCAAAAAAGATCTGAACAATCACTGACTTGTTCAGGGAGCCCTGGTACCCAGGCTATAGATTTGAGCATATAAACTAGCGGAAGTTAAGACAAAACAGATATAAGAAGATGTAGGTGGGTCAGGGTTATATTTGCCAAATTACAGTGTCAACTCAGTGAGGAGGCTATCTACCTTGGGGACTGATCTGGGCTGCATGTGACGGAAAAATAAAATAGCAATACATTAAGGATGATGGCACCCTCTACTCAGCCCAAAACATAACCCAGACTCACATCACACTTACTGAAAAAACTCAAACTCCAGGATCTCCGGGTGTCATGGGAACTTCTCTAAAATCCGAATCTGAGTCCTTACCTGCTAATGAGCTTCCAGAGAAGAAGTGCTTTAGCAAAGGCTTCCGGTGGATAAACTGGAGTTTGACTTTTATTTGGAAATGCTTATTCTTCAAAATCTTAGTGGACTGCCAGTGTGTCTGTCTATTTTATGTGCAAATAATCACAGCTAAAGATGTCATCACAGTATACTTTGCAAACACAGTAATTGTTGTCTCTTAGCCACAGACCTCCTTGTTTGGTCCATTCTTGACCTTGATGGCTTAAGGTCATTTGAAACAATAGGCTCAGGTAGGAAACACTGACTCAGTGCTACTCCTCCCAGAGTATAGGAGGAATAGTTAAATAATGGTAGGATTTTTGAATAAGATTTGAGGTCACATTGCTAACTTTTGCTCAGGATGCCATTTTATAATGACCCTTTGCGATTGCTCAAAGTTTCTATAGGAAAGCAATTTTTTCCAACTCTGCAATGCTATAAATAATAAGATTCTCAGTGAATTTAGAATATAAGCCACACACATAGAGGATGTCCCTTAGCACTGTGATATTTCTTTCCATTCATTCTGAAGAGCGCCATGGAATGAATTTATCTTCATCTTGTATAAGGTGAATATATATACCATTTTATTTGCTGTAATCCTGGCTTATACTCCTTGTCCACACAAATTTATTAGTAGTTCCTCCTCTCCTGTAAAAGAATCTGAGTTCAGAAAATAAATTATGTTTATCTTTCTCTTGTCAGACTTCACTGAATGGATCAAGAAGGAACTATATGCACCAAATGTTTCCTATAATTTTGCCTGGGACTCCAGCCTTGGTCATTGGATGGTCTGAGTCTGAAAATTAAGCAAACAATAGTTAAGCAAAATGGCTTGGCTCCACTTCATAGTAGTTACAAGCTTTCCATACCGCAATGGGTAGACCCTCCTGCCTGTTGCTAAACCCTTTCCACTCAGCTAATGCCGAATTTTGGATTCTCTTAGCAATAGCATTTAAATTCTGTAACAGCTAGTGATTGAGTCTGGCTATGTTTAATTGAATACCTACTGAATGGTGGCACAAACACGTTACATGTTTCAACATGGGGAGAATAACTGATATTGTCATTCCCCTCTGGGACTGCAATTTTTTTTTTTTTTTAAGTAGGCCCCATGCCCAACATGGGGCTTAAACTCATGACCCTGAGATCAAGAGTCATGTGCTCTATAGTAACTGACCAGCCAGGCACCCCTTGGACTGCAATTTTCAAAATGTGTCTATGGACACAGAGATTTCCCCAGAATCCCTCCAGGGGGTTTATGGAGCCTACAGCATTTTCAGAATAATACTAGAGATTGCTTGCTTATTTTCATTGTGTGGACATTTGCATTAATGGTACAAAAAAAAAAAGTTTATGGCTTAAACTGTTGGCATCATAGTACAAATCAGGGTAGTGGAATCATTTATACTAGTAAACATTTGTCTATTTATTGTCATATGTTTAAAAAAAGAAGAAAAAAGCCCATTTTACTTTAAAATGTTCTTGATGAAACAATAAAATATTAATTTTATCAGGTTTTGAGCTTGAATACTTACTCTAAATGACAAAATGAAAAATACATATCAATCACTTCTGATGCATACATAAGCACAATGGTTGCCTCGAAACATAACTATATGTGTTTGAATTGCACACTGAATTAGCTGCTTTTTTCCATAGGATGGGATTTTTGCTTGGAAACAATGACTGAAAGACAAACTATCTATATTCAGAATTGGTTGTATAGCATATATTTCCTCAGGAACAAACAAAATGTATGTGTCTCTTTAAATAAAATGATTGGCATAATTGCCAATGATAATATTTGAGTGTACAAGTGAAAATAAAAGTTTGAAAAAATTGTTATCTCCCACCACAAGATTGGCTGTTTCTCAAAATTTCAAGACTTTTCTTACGAAAATATTGGCCATATCAATAAATTATTTTTTCATGGTTTTTTTAAAGATTTTATTTATCTATTCATGAAAGAGAGAGGGAGAGGGAGAGAGGCAGAGACACAGGCAGAGGGAGAAGCAGGCTCCATGCAGAGAGCCTGATGTGGGACACAATCCCTGGACTCCAGGATCACACCCCAGGCCAAAGGCAGGCGCTAAACTGCTGAGCCACCCAGGGATCCCCTATTTTTTCATGTTTTATAATTAAGTATGCTAGCAGTTGGAAGAGTTACAAAAATCAGTACTTTTAATAACTACTGCATGATGTTACAAGGTTAACACCACAGGTAAAAGACCCACTCAAAGTGCAGGATGGACCAATGAGTATTGATGTAACAGCACAAAGTGCATGACATTCATTTTAGATTCCATATTGCAATTCATCTCTAAGAAACTTTACACTAATCAAGTTTGGTTTAGTATCAAAGTATCCACAATTATATAAAAAGGTTATTAAAGGACACTTTTCTTTCCCAACTGCTTATCTGTGTGAGGCCAGATATTTTTTTCAATACTTAAAAAGTAAAATAAAACTCACAAAAGATTGAATAGTAAGTCTGTTATAGTAAGCTAGGCATTAAAATTTCTTCCAAAAATCTAAAATAATGCTACTATTCTTTCTAAACACTTTGGTTTTTGAAAAATAGAAATATGTAAAGCACATTTTGAAAAACAGAAGCACATAAAAACATGCCATTTATGTTAATGTGTAATGTGATTAATGTAGTTATTTTTAAATGAATAAATAGTGAATTAAATAAACAAGTAATGGATGATGGATAAATAAATAATACATTAGTTTTATTAAAAATAATAATTATTTTTAATTTAAATTTTCTATGCTAATTATGAACAGATAAAACTGATTTAAACATAAGCTCTCTTGAGCATTCATTAAATGAATCTTGAAGCAGTATTTGAGGAACACTATTCTATAAGGCAAATAAGTACAATTTGTAAAAATACAACCTTTCCTATTTTTCCTATGAATACAAAGTAATTGTGGATTTTTAAAACCAAGAAGATTCAAACAGAAAGTGATATTATGGTATTGCTACTTTTTTATCTAATATGTTAAAAGACTAAGAATGAAAAGGCTTTTGTTATTTTGTCCAAAGGTAAAGTGTTAAGGTATTCAAGGAAAGGATCATCAGATTGGCCCATTTTTGCAGAAGTATATTCTTTTAATTTAGAGAAAGTAATAATTGTGCCAAAATTCTATATCTCATACTGCTGATGATAATAAAATTGTTATAATAGCTTTGCAGAAATTCAGGATATCAAAAGAGCTTTAAAAATTTCATACCTTTGACTCAATAATCTCAGCTGTAAGATTCCATAATGATCAAATTCTGACTTGGAAGTACATCAAAATTAAGCAAATATAAAGAATTATAATTGCAAATATATTTATAACAATATCATTTACAACAGTAACATGCTGGAAACAATGTATACATCTGAGAGAATTGACAATGAAATATTCTGCAATCAGAAAAATAACATTTATTAAAATGTATGTTAATATGGAGAGACAGTATAAAAGGAGACATAGCTAAGGCAGTACTTACAGAGATATGTTTAACTTGAAATACATGTATCAGAAAACATAAAAAGGACAAAATAAATTACACATTAAACCCGAAATGTTAGAAATGAATCAAGTTGCTAAAACCAAAGGAAAAGAGACAAAAGTAAGGATCAGAGCATGATGAATGAAATAAAGAACACAGCAACAAATCCAATAGCACATCTTTACAAAATTAAGAGGTGTTACTTGGAAAAGTAAGTTAGACAAATCTCTGGTCTGGGAATAGTAACTGAGAAAAGGAGATATATCTAAGACTAAAAAATGATATTGAAAACTGCTATACACTAATAAATTTTAGAACTAGAGGAAATTTGTAACTTTATAGATATTAAATGTCAAATTTAATCAAAAAATAAATGGAAAACCCATAGACTGTATTAAATACATTGAAATAATGATCAAAGACCTCTTCCGCCCCAAATTGGGTAATATCATTAATAAATGTTCACAAAATGGCATGCTTGCTAGTAAGAGTTAAATTGCTCAAGAAAATGGAAGAACATTGGGCCTGTAATTTGAAGTTATTATTACTCAATTCAAAATCAAATGAGGAAAATACATGAAAAGAAAATTATAGGCTCAGTTAACATATTGATACACAATCAGAAATGGTAAATAAATATTTAACTGCTCAAATTATACATTGCAGTAAAAGTACATACAGACTGCTCTCAGACCACAGCGGCATAACAGAAATAGAAATAACAGAAAGATCACAGAAAAAATCCCGAAATACATGTAAACAACACACTTCTAAATAACACATATGTCAAAGAGGAAATCTCAAGTGAAGTTAATATTTTGAACTAAATGGAAATGAAACTTCTAGAAATTTGTGGGTTTCAGGGAAAGTAGTGCTAATGGGGAAATCTTTGGTTATGTTAAAACATTTATAACATTGAATATATTAGAAAAGAAAAAATATAAGAGAAAAATCTAATATTAGTCATCTAATTTTCCATTTTAGGACACTAGAAAAAGAAAAGCCAATTTGATCCAAAGTAGGCAAACTGAAAGAAATAATAATTAGAGCAGAAACCCATGATGTTTAAAACAGGAAATCAATTGAGGAAGGCAGCGGAAACAAAAGCTGATTCTTAAAAAGATCAATAAAATCAATAAGACTCAGACTAAGGAAAAAAAAAAAAAACAAGTTACTAACATCAGAAATGAAGCAGGGCGCATCACTACAGATCCCATGGAAATGAAGAGGATAATAAAGGGATACTATAAACAGCTCTGTGTCCACAAAAGTGGTCACCTAGATTAAAAGGGCCAGTTACTTGAAAGACACAGTCTGCCCAAATTCACACAAGAAGAAACAGACTAACTGAATAGGCCTTTATCTATGAAAGAAATTTAATGAATAGTTAATAATTTTCCAAAATAGAAACCAACAGATCTAGATGGGTTCCTTGGTGAATTCCAATAAACATTTAATGAAAAAGTTATGTCAATTCTTTATAATCCCTTTTGAGGATAGAGAGGGAAGGCTTCCTAACTCATTCAATGAGGCCAGCATTACCCTAATTCCACAATGAGTAATAGATGTTATAAGAGAAATACATATCAGTAGCTTTCATGAGCATAGATGCAAGAATCCTCAATAATATATTAACAAATTGAATTTAACAGTGTGTGAGAAGAATTATACACCACAACCAAGTGGGATCTATCCCAGGTATGCAAGGCTG
The DNA here is from genome assembly GCF_048164855.1 of Canis lupus baileyi. Lineage (NCBI taxonomy): Eukaryota > Metazoa > Chordata > Mammalia > Carnivora > Canidae > Canis > Canis lupus. The sequence goes on along the minus strand of NC_132851.1, from coordinate 34,131,306 downwards.
GTTCAATATTCAAAGGTCAACAAGCTCAGATACATCCAGGTATGTATTGCAAGTTCATATCAGTAGGTACAGAATTGCAAATTCATATCAGTAGGTACAGAAAAAAGAATTCGACAAAATCCAACTCTGATTCATGATAAAAATTCTCATTAAACTAGGAATAAAAGGGAAGTACTTATTCATGATAAAGACTGTCTACAAAAAAACCCTACACTCAATGTCATACTTAATGGTGAAAAACTTGAAGCTTCCCCACTAAGATCAGGAACAAGAGAAGGGTGTCACCTCTCTCCACTCAAGGTGAGTCCTACCTCATGTCTCACCCATTTCTGACTCAGATGATAATTAGAAAGACTTTGGGCTTTTAGCCTTTAGGATTGATGCTGGAATGAGTTAAGACTTTGGAGGCTATCAGGATGAGTTGAATGCACTTTTTTAAGTGAGAAGAACATGAATTTTGGAAGGCCAGGAGCAGAATGTTATGGATTGAATGTGTGTATCCCCTCAAAATGCATATGTGAAGTCCTAACCCCCAGTGTGATGGTACTTGGAGATGGAGCCTTTAAGAATAATTAGGGTTTGGTGAAGTCATGAGGGTGGGGCTCTCAGGACAGGATTACAAGGAGACACCAAATAGCTTGTTCCTGTGATCACCCTGCCTATACACAAAGAGCACATGTGAGCCCACAGCTAGATGCAGCCACCTGTAACCCAAGAGAAGAGGTCTCAGAATGAAATCTGCTTTCCCTCAATGTCAGTCTCAGATGTCCAGCCTCCAGAGCCATGAGAAATAAATTTCTGTTGTGAAAGCCATCAAGTCTTTGGTATTTTGGTATAGCAGCCCAACCTGATTAATATATGTATGACCACGAGAGACATGCATGAACCCAAGACTGGTTTCCTCTTCCAAAACAGGAGTGAGCACCAAACAAACTTGCCTGATTGCTGTGTAGTGTATTTAAGGACTTAGAGCATAAGCTATGGAACTAGATTCTCCAGAATTGATTATCTCTTTCATAATTCCATAACTATAAAAAATATTAAGGCAAGTTAAGCAAACTGTTTCTCCCATTTGTTTGGTCATCAGCAAATTGGGCATGATAATAAAATCTTCCCCATAGGGTTGCTGTAAGAATTATAGGAATTAGCAGTCATTGCAATGACTACAATGCAGTGTTGTGCTGCATAGTATGTGCTCAAGAAATGCTATCTAAGAAGAAATAGTGTCAGTTCAAATAATGTGCATTTTCTCTATTTCACTGTATTTTTCCACATTCAGCTTTTGTGATTTATATCTCTGACTTTGACTCACCTTCTTTCGCCTCCAGCCTGCAGGGTCCTCAAACCCAGCTCCTGTTCTAGAGTCCTGGAGCACCTGTAGGTCCCCACAGGAGGTGTCTGGCAGCCACAGGGTGCAATTAAGATGCAAGAACGAAAAGTGGAAAAATCTAAAAAAGAGGGGGAAATGGGACTGCCTCTAATTTTAGTTTGTCTCCTAATTAGCAAAGTAATTAAAAACACATGGGCAAGGTGGATAGCTCTATGCAATGCTGGCATTCTGAATGGCATCTTCCTGTGGGAAGAAGGAGAGATGATTGATGCGCTCTCCCTTCCCTTCTTTTGTTTTGAAAGCTCTGAGTTCCTTTGGGCTTTGGCAAAGGCATTGTTTTTTTCCCATAGCAAATACACAAATCTCCTTGTCTGGCCCAAGAATTTTAGCCACAGCAGTAATGCTTCCTGCTCATTGAGTAATTTGCAACCCACAAATACATTCAAATATATAAATTTGGCTCCCACAACAGCTTAGTAAGATTGGCAGGGTATATCTTCCCCATTTTACAGATGAGGAAATCATATTCTGTTCCAAATGCCATGACTTATTTGAAAGAGGAGGTCACTGAGGGGGGCACTTGATGGGATGAGCACTGGGTGTTATCCTGTATGTTGGCAAATTGAACATCAATAAAAAATAAATTTATTATTAAAAAAAAGAGGAGGTCACATTATATTTATATAATATGAATTCCCAAACAGAGGGACACATCTGGGGAACACATGAATGAATTTGTGGACACATGCAGGAGGCACACAGAGGTTTCAGGGCTGGTGCAGCTCAGATCTGTATGTCCAGCAGCAGGCTATATTGGCAGCTCTGCTTCTTAGCCAGCTTTGCTATCTTCAGCACTTCACTGGCTCTGTGGCTGTTGAGACCTTTGTGGAGATTTAATATAAAATTCTTACAAAGGAGATCCCTGGGTGGTGCAGCGGTTTGGCGCCTGCCTTTGGCCCAGGGCACGATCCTGGAGACCCGGGATCGAATCCCACGTCGGGCTCCTGGTGCATGGAGACTGCTTCTCCCTCTGCCTGTGTCTCTGCCTCTCTCTCTCATTTTCTCTGTGACTATCATAAAAAAAAAAAAAGAAAGAAAAAGAAAAAAAAATTCTTACAAAGTGTCTGAGACATAGTAAGTGCTCATTAATGCCAGCAGCTCCTTGCTCTAACTGCTTTCAGTACTCATTGCTTTTAACCAGCCACTGCAGGCATTTGCCTGGTGTAGAGCATGACTGAATGTGACAGTTTAATGTGAAAGTGTCTTGTCAGTAAAGAGAGGAATTTTGATTTATTAACTCATTGTGGCCCAACACAATGGTAGAATGTGCATACTGTCCATAACATGTAAACTACCTTATCCAAATTCAAATTAAATATTTTGGACATTGTCCTCATTTGGCATATTACATATGATGCACCTATTAAGGGCTGGCAAGTACAATAATTTTTTCCACATATATGCTGTCATTAAAACTATGCCAGCCTGGAAAGTAGTCATCACTAGCTCTAAGTTGAGAAATATGGATATCAGGGCTCAGAGAGGATGGATGTCTTTCCCAAGAGCGAATATTCAGGAGATGGGGTTGACATTTAATTAAAACTGTCTTTGCTTCTCCAGCCGATGCACACATGTACACAAACATGTAATACATGTGCGCATACACCTCCTACGTAGTGCTGCTAAATTTCAGCTCTTTGTCATCTTTAATTATTTCGGTTGTTGTCACAAAAATTATCTTAAATATTTTATTAATTTTGATCACTGGGTTTCACGCACCATTTCTTCTAAGAAGGATATATTCTTGGAACAAGTATATAAGAATATTTCAATATAGTTACATTCTGTAAAGGATGTGTGGTGGATTGGCCAGTACAGTTTCCAAAATAGCTTTAGGAAGGGCCCACCTGGATCTCTCAACCTAGATTCTGCTGAGCTTTCTTCCTATGTTCTGCTAAGTCCTCGTCTACATAACGTGATTGTATTAATGTGAGATCAGGCAAAGAAGAAGGCATCACAGTTGAGGGCTTTGTGAAGCTGGAAGGTAACAAATGAGCCCTAATAAGCTGGTCAAGGGCAGAGATAATTCAGGGAAAGAAGTAGAAGAGAGATTCTGGCCAAAAACAAGTAAGCACTGGAGGTGTCCCCTTAACTATGATGATGCTGAATGCTGTGGACATGATTTCATCTCTGCCACTTGCTGGCCGCATACTCTTAGTACGGTTACAGAACATTTTCAGCTACAATTTTCTTATCCAAGAGAGGAATAAGGACAATGATATGCATATCATAGTGTTTTGAGGATTGTATATGCCTCATGTACCAAATCAGAGCTCAAAAAATGTTATCTGTTTTCACTGTTTTTGTATTTTATTGTTGAGGAAAATCAGAAAAGAAGATGGGAAATAACCTGTGTGAATTCACAAAGCTAGGAAATGGTAGAGATTTTATCACCTGGGCGCCTAGCATCTGCCTTCACAATACCATTGTCATCTTGGCTACTTCTAGTTGCCTGGACTTAATCTTCACATTTTCGTGGTCTTGATATTGGCAATCATTGGTTTTCCCTGTTTTATTTTTTTCTGCATGCACTTAGCACCACCCGACATACTGCAAATGCTGGTTATTATCATTTTTATTTTCTTTTTCCCTAAAAGAATATTAAGTTTCATGAGGACAGGAATTTTTATCTCTTTTTAAATTGTTTTTCCCTTAGTGCCTGGCAAAATGTTAGGCAAGTAGTAGATGTCCAATAAATATTTGTTGATTGAATAATAGATGTACAACTTGTACAATTTATTTATTGTAAAAAAGAAAGACAAGTTCATCTTCCTGCTTAGGAAAGCCAAGGTGAAATTTTATAGAAGAAATATAGATTAAGGAGCAAAAAGGCATTTCTGTCAAAGACTAGAGTAGGTACAAAATATGAGCCCATACATGGCTTTGGGAGTGGACAAGATGTAATTTCCATCGGAGAAAATTTGAAAGAACGAACATCAGTGAACAAAGTCACATTCTCTAAAATTTGACTTTCAAAGTGTGTATTTTTGAATAATCATAAACTGATCACCTGATAAATCTGAAACTAAAAAAAATTCCAAAGACTCTCCAAAGTTGAATGCGTAATGTGTTCTTTTCTTCCTATTAGATAAGGCTAGATGATTGACTATCAATCCATAATATTTTATGAAACAAGGGATGGTGCAGCATTTCTGGGTCCAATATTTAGTGAGAAAAGGCATTTGCTTAGGCAAGGATCTGGAGCAGAGCTGCCCTCCTCACCACGCCAGCTTTCCACCTGCACCTGGTGCCCTTTCTTCCCCTGCAGGAGCCTTGATCTGCTCATTAGACATGCAACAAAGAGCCAGCCTGTGGAGCACACATTCATATTCATAACTTGAGTCTGCTGGAATTTTTTACATTTTTCTTTCTGGGAATTTGTGGTAACAAGGACCAAATATCCAAGCAGCACAAATGGGACTGATGTGTGGGTCCTTGATTCAACCTTCTCCAATGCTACCTCCACACTGCTGTCTGGTGGTCTTTTTAGCAAGGTTATAGAATGATGTTACTTCCCTACTTAAAAAACTTTCAAAGGCCCATATCTTCTACAGAATAAAGTATGTCGGTTTTTTTTTTTTTATCTTATTATGGAAGGATCTGAGTTATCTAGCTCTCCAGATTCAAGTCATTGTTTTCTTTTTATCTCCATAAGTACCATTTAACAGATTTATTGTGGCATAATTTACATAAAACATACTACACATATATAAGATATACATTCTGATAAGTTTTCAGCTATACATATACCCCTGAAAGCATTAGAATAATCAAAATAGTAAACATACCTCCATCACTCCTAAAAATTGACTCATGCCCCTTTGTTATCACTCCCTGTACTGTCCTCATGACACTAATGAGCAACTTTCTTTCACTGACATTTAGTGTATATTTTCTAGAGAGTTCAATGTCTTTAGTATTTTTTCGTTTTCCATGGTTCTTTCTCCTTGTTTTTTAGTTGATAAATGGAACTGGAAAACATACATGATTAAGACAGTTGAGTGGATGTGCATCACTGTCACTTAGGTAGGAGGTGACAAGACCCACAAAATCATCTAAAAATAAATAGTCATGGGAACTAATCAATAATAAATCCCAATATTTATTATTATTTAATAATTTCCAGAGCATTTTATGTTTATTGTCTCATTAAACTCTCATACACAGTGGTCGAATTGTTGATCTTATTTTTTAGAAATAATAAGTAAGGCCATCTCTGATTGGACTAATTTTTAGTAGAAATTACTCAAAAAATATTTGTTGAGGCTCTGTTATGTTCCAAGAGCTGAGCTACAGTACTTGTATTTTTAAGTTGTATTTTTAAGTATTTTTAAGTTGTCCTTTTACACTAAATACTCATAGAGAATTAATGAAGTCATATCAGGATTGGCATTTATTCTGTAAGTGAGATCTGTAACTAGATTCTCATCTCATAGTTTACTCAAATCACAGTTATACCAGAGTCAAGATTTGCAACCCCAGAGTTCTTAGCTTGCAATTGCATGGAGTTACCATTTCTCATCTTAGAATTCTCTCAAGTCTAGAGACTCAGAACACAATAAGGATTGGAGAATTTGAAAGATGCCAACATAAGAGAGCAGAGCTGGCAACCAAATGGATAAGTGGACATATATAAGCAGCAAGTCCATGAAGATCCCCATAGACAGATGGAGTTTAGAGTCACAAAGACCTTATGCAGGCCGGGGAGTAACCCATAATTAGAGCAAATGCAGTTCAAGGATCAAGAAAGTGTGAGAGATGATGTAAGCCCTTAGATATCACTCAGACTTATAAAACCAGGTTTGCATTGGAACCTAGGAAAGACAGAAGGAATTACTGATACTGTTGTTACTCCCCGGTCCCATGAGGCATCAGCAATGGGGTGTCCTGTGTACACATCCTCTTTGCTGGGGTCTGTCATGGAGCTTTTCTTATGGCTCACTTTCTTCTAATTTTAAATCAGACATCCTCTTTCTGTCCTTTTTTTTTTTTTTTTTTTGGCAGGAGACTAAGCAGGTTTATTAGGGCTCTGGGGCAAGGAACGCCTAAAGTCTGAGTTAAGGCAACTCAGCTGGTTCTCGTGGCTGCAGGGGCAGGCCAGGGCAGTGAGAAGGGGTAGGTCAGTACTGAAGCCAAATCTTTGCATCTCAGAGTCCCTGGCCAAAGACCTCAGGAATCAGTTCTGGGAGGGCCTAGGGATACAGATAGGTCTCTCCTGTTCCCTGGAATCTTTGAGATTTTGCCAGGATCGGGGAAATGCTCTGGGGGCAGGGAGCCCTAAATGCACAGCCTTCACCTCCTTTTGAAATAACTCTAAAATCCTCAGTCTGGCCAAATAACCAATCCCAGAGTGCTGTCTTTGAATACCCACTGCTAGAACTCATGAACCTGCATTTCAGGCCTATCTGCCAGTGGTGGTGCTGCTGCTGGTACCAAAACACTGCTGCTGAGTAGAATCCCAGGAGCTCACAGGGATGTTAGTGCTCTTAAACCCACTATCAGTAAGGCTGGGGCTGATGCCAGAGTTACTCCAACAGCACAGGGTTTCCTTATGTTGTTGTGACTGATGCCAAAGGCAAAACCAGAAGCTGGAGGGGAGAAATCCCCCTCTCTGCCCTCTGTGTTCCTCCCAGTTCCTCCCATGGGCAGAACTAGGGAAACATATTTAAAATATTCTAGCTCTTTGGAATTAAGAAAACACAGAAAGATGAAACAGAGCTGATGATCACAAACTAATCATTACAATCATTAAACAAGGCTAAATTCTTTACACCAGTGGTAACTTTTGGTATTGTTACTGTTTTAAAAAAATAATACCAGGATCTTCAGTCTTCTATACTAGGTTTCTAGAGAAAAATGCAGGATGCTGAATTAAATTTCAATTTCAGATAAACAATAAGTAGTGCTTTAGCATAAGTTTCCATGAAATATACGTCCCATGAAGTAATAGCATTACACATACATACATACATACATACAAGGTCCAAATATTGTATGAAACATTTATACCAAAAAGTCTTGATTATTTACCTGAAATTCAAGTTTAACTTAACATTCTTTATTTTAATTACTAAATCTAGCAATTCTATTCCCTAGAAATTTGTGATGATTACATGAGATAGTGTCCCCTTCGTTCATTCACTGCAATTTTAATTATCTAACTTTCTAAGACTTGCAACTCTCTCTCTCCCTCCTTCAACAGTGATATTTGGTGGCAGACTCTCCATTATTTATTAAGTACCTGTGTATGTTAGGGTTCTGGATATATCCTGGAGACATAAAATGGTTTGTGTTGTGGCTGGTGTACTCAGACACACCCCCTCTGTTTCAGAATTGAGATGTTCATTCCCCCCATCTGCTTAGAGCATTGGAAGACACTGAATGTCAGCTGAATCCTTCCTGAAAAACTGCCTTGAGTCAAAGAGATCTACATTGCCCAGGTCATGGTCCTCTTGAGAAGCTAAGAGGCTGCCCTTACCTAATGACTGGGAAATGCAAGGGTACAAAAGCCTGGCTTTTTTACCTGAAAGTAAGGTATGACTTCTCTAAAGGGGCATCTCAGCTCCAAAGCTCCGTATGGGATCAGCTGAGGCCATTGTTGTAACTGTTTTCTCGGTCAAATTCATGATCTATGGAATCATGCTTTTCTGGAACATTTCCACCTTACACTTAGGCATAAAAAACTCAGAGTCAACTTTCTGAGGGGTTCAATATATAAAAATGCTACCCTTCAGAGCATAAGCAGCCTATCTTGGTTGCAAAACAACAACAGCAACAACAATATTTTTTAATTTAAAATCTTGTTTGTTCTCTTATTTCCGACTGCTTCTTCAGCTCCTACCAGGAGCACAGTAGATGATTATTGAATGACTGAAAAAATAACTACATGACTAACTGAATTATGTCTCTATTTCTCCAATCTTTCTCTTTTAATCTCCATATGCAATTATATATGAAGTATATTTCATAGTATATTTCTTGCATCTTATTTTCTAAAATTTACTTTAACAATTACTGAATTTTAATTGATGTGTCGAACCACTTACATTTATTTTTTATTTTTTTTGAACCACTTACATTTAATGTGGATATCTACATGCTTGCATTCATGTCTACTACTTGACCATTTACTTTCTCTTGTTCCCTCTGATTTTAATTCCTCAGTGTTCCTTCTATTTTCTGTTGGATGATTATTAGTATTCTATTTTAATTTATCTATTGATTTTTGACGATATATTTTTATGGAAGTTTTAGTGTGACTTCTGGGGTTGACATTATGTATTTAATTTTTTAAAGTCTACCTATAATTAATATTGTACTACCTCAATAGAATAGAACATTTATTACCATATGGGTACCTTTATTCTCTCCTATTATGTTATAGTTATCATATGCATTTCATCTATATACTTTAAGAACCCTATCAGAAAAGATCATATTTTTTTTTCTTTCTAAAGCCAAATTTAGATGTTTGATATTGTTTCCTAGGATTATGATAATCTGCTCATTTTTCCCTTTAATCCTTCCCTTCACTTTTTTCCCAATCAGATAATTTCAACTGATTTTCAATGACTAACTAGAAATATCATGAAACTATTTTCTAAGACAAAGTTCAATGGTGGAATGATTAGATGAAAATCATGTGCACAGTTTGGGATATATATGTGTATATATATATGTAATTGGAGATGACTATGAGACCTCTAAATTTAGACATAATCTTAAGTATGGAAGAGAACTTAGGGCTGGGGATATAGCCGAGCACACATATGATGACATCATAAGCCATGGTAGGATGAATTTTTAATTTTTTTTAATTTTTAAAATTTTTTACTTCATTTATTTAAGTGGGCTCCACACCTAGCATAGAGCCTAATGTGGGGCTTGAACTCACAACCCTGAGAACAAGACCTGAGTTAGGATTTAGAGTTGGATGCTTAACCAATTGAGCCACCCAGGTACCCTCTCTCTTTTTTTTTTTTTTTTTTTTTTTTATGAAAGGATGACATTTTAAGGAGAGAAAATGAAGTATAATGAGAAGAACCATGGGCCTAATTATCAAGGAAACCCAACATTCAAGTTAAAGTTGAAACCAGAGCTTCAGGAGAAACACCAGCAGAGATTGGTGGCATGGGAGAAAAGAAAGTAGTATCCCCAAAAATGAGGGAAGGATTCACATTTGACACATGACTTACCTCTTTAGACTAGATACTTCCCCATCATTCTGGCTTCCTGGGTCAAGTTAAATTACCAAATATCATCACAATGTCTATTATGCTTGTAGATCTACTACCCCAGGTCCCCTGAATGAATATAAGTTTCCAGGATCCCTCACCTTAATAGAGATCCCTTGAATTATACCTTTTTTTCAGCTCATACAGAACTTGGAAATGTGATTCACTTTAAAATGATGCTTTTACAACAATGGAATATCAGAGAGCGCAGTGTACTTTTAGGGCAAAAAGATTGAATATCACTGACATGTTGCTGGCGCCAGATCACTGACTCAGAAGAGTCAGATGTGCAGATCTTTCTGACTCTGTTTAGTCATGTCATGTTGGTGGTTTAAAACTGGTCATAAAAAAAAAAATAAAAAAATAAAAAAAAATAAAAAAAAAAAACTGGTCATAGAAGTAGCATTTACCCTCATAGAAATCAGAAAATGCAACAAATCATAGCTTCTTCTTCTTCTTCTTTTTTTTTTTTTTTATAGAAAAAGCTATGGCTGATTTGTGTCCTCCCAAAATTTATTGGTTGAAGTCTTAACCCTGAATGTCATTGTATTTGGAGATAAGACTTTAAAGAGGTAATTAAATTAAAATGAGGTCACTAGGATGGACCCTAATCCAATATGACTGGTGTCCTTGTAAGACGAGGTAATTAAGGCATAGGAATATGCAGAGGAAAAATCATGTGAAGACATAGCAATAAGATTGTCATCTATAAGCTAAGGAATGAGATCTCAGAAGAAACTGACTCTGCTGACACCCTGAGCTTAGAATTCTGGCCGCCAAAATTGCGAAAAAAAAATAAGTTTTTATTGTTTAATCCACCCAGGCTGTGGTACTTTTTTTTCTATGGCAGGACCATCTAACAAATACAGAGAGCAAGCTGTTAAAGATATATCAGCATATCATTGCTAAAAACCCTTCAAAGTATTAAAATGGCTCTAATAATAATAAAAAATAGCACCTAAAACTTGGAAACCAATAATTTTTAGCCTATAGTGATAGAGACTTTGTTATATGCCAGCTGCTGGGCTTGACGTATGCTATCCCGTTAATGACCATCCTGCTTGCCTTGGGACAGGGGTGGTGGGGCATGAGGTGGAATGAGGGTGGGAGTGCAGGGAAGGATCACAGACCTACATAAAAGATGGCAAAATGGGTTCTCACCCTTTCATTTTTGGTTACTTGCTGCGGCCTGGGAATATTCATTGCAATTGAAGGCTTATTTTCCTTATTGATAAAATGACATAGCTATTCCATGAGCCTGGGACCTCCTGTACCTGAGTCTGTTCAGCTTTGTTATTCTTTGTATTTCCAGGATTTCAAACAAGAGCAAACTCTCAGCAATACCTGGTATAGGCAAAAAGCATGGATACTGCTCCCCTGGAGCTTATAGATAATTAACAAACAAATAAAAATATTTATGACCACACCTTGGGAAGTAGGATGAAACAGACACATTATCCACTGAACCAGCTCTCCTTCTCCTTCATTAAGTCTAGTGTCACAAAAGTCAATCACAAAAAGGACAAGGTCATTTCTTCCATTCTACTGAGAGAGATTGCTGTCACCTTCTGCCTTCTTTCTTAGACCATGTTTGTGCACACCCATCTCCCACAGAAAACAGTTCTTGGTCGCTCACCTGGACTCTAAGAATATAGCATACATTTGCTTCATTACAACCATAACCCCTGCCTCTTGGATCACAATAGCTCTGCCAGAAGCAAATCTGTTTGCCTTTCAGCTGTACATCATTTTGCCGAATGATGCCTGCCTCAATTCACAATCTTGTACTATGTCAATTATTTCAGCAATTGCCTGGTTGGATATATTCTATACACAGATATATATACATATATATATACACACACATTCTATTTATATATATAAATAAGAATATATATATTCTCTGCTTTTTCATTTTTCTTCAGATTTTGTATTGGTTGAATTTACTCTGAAACAAGATTCCTCCTGCTAGGCCACTAGGACTTCATCCAGAGCTTACTTTAGGCAGTTGAGTCTATAAAATTGAACTCCAGTCTTGTAAGGAATGTCATCCCCAAAAGAACTGGTATTTCTATTTTGCATCAGATGCAAAAGAATTCTGAGGACAGTTTGTCTTTTCTTATCGATTCGGGTTTAATATCGATTCTGGTTTAATACTGAGGAAAAAATACTTTTTTTCTTTATATTCTTCTGTATTTTGATTTATTTCTTTTTGGCATTACTTTATTTTTGTGGTTTTTTTTTTTATATAAAGATTTTATTTATTTAATCATGAGAGACACAGAGAGAGGCAGAGACACAGGCAGAGGGAGAAGCAGGCTCCATGCAGGGAGCCTGACGTGGGACTCAATCCCGGGTCTCCAGGATCATGCCCTGGGCTGAAGGTGGCGCTAAACCGCTGAGCCACCTGGGCCACCCTATTTTTTGTTTTTATTTTTCTTTCACAAACATGTTTTTAATGGAATAATCTATAATCACTCTATCATCTCTCTATGTATCTATCTATCCTTTATTTTCTACCATGTGCAAAGTACTCATCTATGTCTTTACTATTAATGTGCTACCATCATTGCTTTTTTTATTTAAATAAAGCCCTGCTAGAAGTATTATATAAAAGTAATCACATGCCACACCTTGTGGCTCAGTGGTTGAGCGTCTGTCTTTGTTTGGTTCAGTTCGTGATCCTGAGGTCCTGGGATTGAGTCTCACATTGGGCTCCCCACAGGAATTCTGCTTCTCCCTCTACCTATGTCTCTGTCTCCTCTGTGTGTCTCTCATGAATGAATAAATAAAATCTTTTTTTAAAAAAGTAATAACATGCCCATGCCACTTATGCATATAGAAAGGTATATATACCTTCTGTTACGACAATGAAGGGATTCTTTACCTATACTTCTTGGATGAGTCAAGTAAAACTTCCAGGCTTGTTATTAGGTTGTTAGTAAAATATAGACACAGAGAATAGGATCTGTAGTACAATATATTATTTTAAGGTTAATACCAAGAAAATCATGATGTAAAGGCACAAAAATTCCATTGGTGTCAAGAAGAACTGGGTTCAAATTCCAGCTTTGCCATGTAGTGATATTATCTCTCCTCAATTATATTACATTACTATTAAGGCAACTTTCCTTCCCAGTATACAGTAAGTGTCATATCTCTGAAGAATGGAAAAAAGGGGTCCAAAAGGTAATGTTATACAACCCTTCAGGGTACTACCTTTGGGATCAAGTGACCTCAGCTCTTTTTTGGTATTGTAGATGCTGCACCATGAGGAACTGCCTTTCATTTCTCTGCTCATGCAGAAAGTGCTTTCCATCTTTGCCCTGGGTCCAATTCACTCCTGCAAACCTCTTCTCCATAGTAAATCCCCCTTACTTTCCTTCAAAATTGCCTTGGCAGGTAAACTTTCCCACATCTTTTGGGAATATTGTAGCATTCTAAGACCCACTTGTGCAACACTGGAAGCTAAAAAGTTGAGGAGGCTAAATTCTAAATTCTGGTTCTTTTTCTCTGTAACACCATATGCATTGTGGCAGATTGCATTACTGGCAATACAGTACTATTATTATAACTTAGCTGTACAGTAACCCTTCAAACCAGATAGAGTCTTCTAATTGTTCCCTTCCTCTTCAAAACTATTTTATTAGTCTATGTTCTTTGCCAATTCCAATAATGACCATGAACATAAACTTTGAAATCAGCATCATAAATTTTATAAAACATCTTGATAATCTTGGTTTGTGTTGCATTGAATCCATATATAAAATTGAAGAAAGTTAACATTTTAACAATTTTGAACCTTCTATTAAAAAAACATGATATGTATTCCATGTTTTTGGAACATATTAGCTTTCAGCAATGTTATGTTGTTTTTGGCTTGATGTGTTATGCATATAGATCAATGGAATAGAGCAGAAATTTCAGAAACAGGCCAGCACATACATGGTTCATTGATTTTTGACAAAAGCACCATGTTAATTCAATAGAGGAAACAATAGTCTTTTAAATAAATGTTTCTTCAGCAATGGTATATCCACAGGAGAAAAATATTTCGACTCCTTAACTCATGACATATAGAAAAAATTGTCTTAAATGGACCGTATACCTAAAGATAAAAATATATAATTATAAAAGTTCTAGATGCAAACAGGAGGAAATCTGCAATATTATGGCAAACAATATTTTCTGGGGTAGAGCAACAAAAACATAAACTTTATAGAAGTGTTTTAATTGGATTTTATCACAGCTGAAAACTTCAGCCATTCTTAAGCCATGGTAAGGGGATAAAAGACAATCTTCAGAATGTGAGAATGTAATCTCAGTCCCCATATCTAACAAAGGGTTTGTATCCAAAAATAAGAACTCTTTCAACTCAGAAGACAAATCATCCAATTAGAAAATGGACACTTCACCAAAACATGTCCTAATGGCCAGTAATCATGGCTTATTTATGAAAAAGAATGCCTAGCATTACTGGTCATCAGGGAAATGCACATTGAAACCACAATGAAAAATCACTTTGAATCTATCAAAATGACTAAACTTTCAAAAGTTTTAAGGTTATGCTGACGATTTAGAACAACTGCAATTTGCACACACTGCTTTGCGTTAAGTAGAGTAATAGAACTGCTCTGCAAAACTGGCAATTTTCTATGAAGTTAAGCACACACTGAGCACTTGACCCTGGGATTCCACTCCTCTGTATTTCTGGACACCTTCTCTGGATCTGCGCTGAGTATCCTTCACATTTCCTTGACTCCTTAGAACTTCAGTTTTAGTGTCTGGAAGATTGTTTTTACTTGCTTTCTTCGCTCCTTTTTTTGCTGCATGTCCTAAAAACAGAAAACAGCTGCTAATGGACAAATTAACATTAGCAATTAAAAAAAAGCCAGTGGAAATGCAAATATTTTAGCAAGCTTGAGAAAATGGATTAAAACTGGCCTTATGCCACCAAAAGTGGTACACATTTCTTAATTTCCTAGGTTTCTTTGGAACAAGATGTTAAGCACTTATCTTGAGTTTTCATTTTCTGAGAGAAAGTCATATTTTCTGCTGAAGTGATTCCTCCTCCTTGTCCTCCTCATCCTCCTCCTCGTCCTCCTCCTTCTCTTCCTCCCTTCCTTAGCTTGGTACTTTCTCACTTAGCCAACTTTGACAGGTAATGGGTATGTTTATGGCCTTGATGTTGGTGACAGTCTCAGGGGTATGTACTTAGACCAAACTCATTGAGTTATATACACTAAATATGCATGGCTTTTTATATCAATCAAAACTCAATAAAGTGGTCTAATAAATAAACAATAAAAATCATTGTCTTTTAGAAATACCTATTAGAATATTTAAAGATAAAATAACACTTCTCCAATTAGCTTCAAAGTGATTTGAGGTAGGTAATGGGTGAAGATTAATGTAAAACACGGTTGGTCACTTCTTGATAATTATTGAATCTGGCTGAAGTACATGGTAATTTTCTCTACTTTGTGCATATTTAAAATTTTCTATAATTGCTGACTTTTCAGAAAAAAATCTGTATAACAATTAGGCTTTAGTGTTAAAAAAAAGAAAAAAAAGGAGAAGTCTTCATAAAGGAGAAGAAGCCTGAAATGTGGCCCTGAAGGTTGTGACCAACGAGAAGAAAAGAGAAGACTGAGGACTTCTGTGAAGACAGGGATTTGCAGAACCAGGATTTGGCAGCAAATTCAAAGCTTTCTTTTTCTCACTTGATGAGATCTTTTAGAGCAAGCGATGTGGGGAGAAAAAGCAAAGAGAAAAGAAATGTGGTTAATTAAGAAGTGATGGGAACCTTGCAAAAATAGCTGTGTCAGAAATTGGATTAAGCAACATGTCCTTGAAAAATGAGAACATATTCAGATGAGGACAGCCAGATGACAAGCCCTCAGTAGAGCAATTAAGGGAATGGGTTAATGAAGTTACAGAGTCATTTAAAGCTACTTGGGAAGTATATGGTATAACTAGACACTGCCCAAAAAAGAGAAAATGAGAGCAAGAATGAATATCCTACACATAGTCATGAGTGTGTATATGCGCACACACACCTCCTTCCTTGGTTCTCTGCAAGATAGTGGATGCCCACACATCATATACATACTTTATATAGTCTCTGGGTTGATGATATCCCTTGATGATTAAGTTCAAAAACAGTAACAGCCATTTTTCCTTTATTGTACACATTCTCTTATATTTTTGCTTTATTGGTCAAAATTAGAAACAAATATATCCTCAACTATCACATGGAAGAATTTGAATCTTTTAAAAACAAATTTTGCTAGAATTAAGTGAGTTTTTAAATCCACCTTTTTATTTTTAAAGCAGGATTTACTGACCTCAGTATTGAATTTCCTTTCTTTGCACTTCTAAAGCAGAATGTTTAACTTGAACCCCAGCATCTATATAATAAGTCACCTACTAGAATGAGACAGGATTTTCAGTTGGATAAAGGGAGGGAATGAGAGATACAGGAGGAGGCGAATGAGGGCCAAGGACAGAAGAGGAGCAGGATCCCCCCTAAGGCTGTGATCCTGGAAACAACATAAAACTAGCAATATTCTTTTAACCTTCTTGATACCACCTCTCTGTCTATGCCTCTTGGATTAAATGTTCCATGCTAGTATATTTGAAAGAATACGGTGTTAAGCTTTTTGTCATTGTCATTATTGTTGTTGGCAATTTAGTTATTGCTTGTTATAGTAACATGATGACCCATATGGTCTGGGAGAAATGTCTCTTGCACAAATTGCACACTGCTTATGGTAACGATTTGCCTTCTCTCTTAGTTATTTTCCAAAGGCTCCCTGCAATCCTTCATTGTTATGCCTGGACCATGAGTCTCCTTTTGCTAACTAATGAGATTTGGGGAGCCCAAATATATATCTTTCTTCCCCCCACACACACCAATTGAAAGCAACTCAGGAAGAAATCAGAGATCCAATATTAGCTTTATTGTTGTGCAATGTAATTTTTCTTAGATATGAAGGGGCAGATCACTCACTGCATGGCAAAGGTGAGCATCACTTCCTTGAGCGATGTCTGGTAGAAGAGGAGAGAGAACCCAGCAGCGACTGAGCTGCAATGTCTAGCTCTTTATCCCAGTCTCACCTGGCAGAGGAATCCCACTTTTCCTTCCAGAAAGTAAAAGTTTCCTATTCTGAGTGAAAATGTGAGCAAAGTGTACAAATTCTTCCTGTAACACCAGTGACTGCCTGACTCTCCTCATCTCCTACTTCATACTCACGCAGTTTTAGACAGTTTCCAATTCCCCAACACCTTCCTTTATGTTGCTTTTCAAATTGTTCTGGCTGTCCAGGGCACTGGTCTTTTCTGATTCACTTTGCTCAGTGGTTCTGAACCTGGTCAGAGGAAACGGAGTTTTGCACCACCTCCGCATGTCAGAGAACTAATGTGGCTCACATTTATTTCTAGTCATGCTGCATGCTACATGTGCTATCATGAATTGGCAGGGGTGAGGAGTGGGCTAGGCCTAAGTGCTTTTACCATCATTGCAGTGGGGGAAATCATTCTGCCCACTGGCCCTTAAAGCTTCTGCTTAGAAGTGACAAGCTCCACTTCTGCTCAAATGTCATTGTCGGAAATAAGCAATTTGGCTATACCCAACATTGGAGAGATGACACATTCTCTCATGAGCCCAGAATGAGCTGCAACCTGGACAAAGTTGGTACACAAATCAATGAATGACAAGCTTAAGTGGCAAAGGGGAAAACATCTTCTAATACCTATTACTCCTCAGCTGATTGGCTTGAGGAGATCATACGAGCCCATAGAGGAAAGACTGAAATTGGTCCATACTAGCTCCCTTTTCTGTTCAGAACTTATCCAGTAGCAAGTGAATGAATGGATAGCTTCTCTAGCAAATTTCATTTGAGATGGTAGGGTGATGGCTAATAGAAACTTTGAGCTTAGAGTCAGAAGAAAGTCTACCTACCTACTTTGATTGCTGCTCATGAATTATAAAGGCTTATACTATAGACTGAATTGTGCCTCTCCCCAAATTCATATGTTGAAGCCCCACCTCAGTGTAATGGTATTTAGAGACATGGTCTTTGAGAGATAATTAGGTTTAGATGTGATCATGAGAATAGGGTTATCATGATGGGATTAGTGCCCTTAGAAGAAGAGGAAGAGACACCAGAAGAATTGGTCTCTCTTTCTGTTTCTCTCTCCAAGCCATTAGAGGACACAGTGTGAAGATGGTCATTCCCAAGCTAGGAAGAGCGCTCTCCCCAGAAAAATGAATCTGTCAGCTTGAACTTCCTTAATATCAGACTTACCAGCTACCACTGACAACTATGAGAAATAAATTCTTGTTGATTAAACCACCCAGTCTTTATTATTTTGCTATGGCAGCCTAAGTTGACGGATATGGGTAGTATACATCCCTCCTCCTTCCTGAGTCTCAATCTCATCTTTTATAAGATGGACATCAGGCTCTCTTTCCCACCTGCCCTGTAGGGATTATAGGGGGGAACTAAGAAACAAATAAGATAATGTCCTAAAAACTGCTTTACAACCCATACAAAAGCTATGTAAGTAAAAAGACTGTTAACAGTGTTTCAGAGTCTCTTGTTTTGCCTCTATGAAATTTTCATTTTCCCAGGCTTGGCCATCTGCTCAGTCCATGATAACTGCTTATTAAGTAGTGCTAGTGACATTAAGGTAACATGATCAGTGACCATGTCATAGATTAAAGAGCTGCAGTGGCACCACTTGGAAGTATTCTTGCCAAGCTTTGTTTTTCAAACTGAATTAGCATCCCATGGGCAATAGAGACACAGCAGAGACTTCACAGACTGCTGGTGGACTTGGGTCAGAAGCAGCCCTACGCTGACAAGCCTTTGTGACCTTGGCTAAATCATTTAGCCTTTCTGAACTTGGGTGCTAAAAGCTGCTAATTGTATTATAAAGAACTCTTTTCTTACAAGTCTGATGTGAAAAAAAAAAAAAAGTTCTTCCAATTTCCTAGCAATTCATTTATTTCATGATGAGGATCAGGAACAACGTTCTACTGGGAGGAAGGGCAGGTGCCAGCAGTGGCCCATGCCCTCGGGAGAGCTCTGCAGCCAATCAATGTCAGTAGACTCCTATCCAAGGTAGGACTTTGCTACTTTCTGTAGCATTATTCAATAACCTCATTTATCAAGTATTATTAACTATTTTGGGTCCTGGGGATGCAATATACAAAGTAGACAGAATTCTTGTTCTCACAAGAAGCAATCAGAGACCAAAGGTATATATCAAATATTCTGTACAATCAGATGTAATATGTACTACAGAGGAAAATAAAGCCAGATAAAGTGATGATGGAAAAGAACACCAATGATTTGTGAGAAGGAAACTTGCTGAATCTGAAGTAAAAGCATTCTAAGAAAGTAAAAACCTATGCAAAAGCTATGACAGAAAAGAATGTGTGCTAATAAAGAAAAGCAAGAAAACTGGTGTGGTTGAAGCAGAATGTGGGGGGGGGGTATTGTGCTAGGAAAAACACAGTGAAGGCAATCAAATTAAAATTCTTTAGCCTTGAACAGATTATTATACATTGTAAATATACTTCTACTGAATCTTGTGTGGCTGAGGTTTCATCATAATATTGTAAAACACTCTGCGGAAAGCACATTCCACCCTGAAATTATAAGAAATCTTTGAAAAAGTAAGAAATAAGCTGAACATACACCCTGGTTCCAGTTCCATTCTTTTTTGATGAAATAACCCACCAACTACTCTTCTGCTCCCACCACTTAAAGTCTCTGAAACACATGGTCAGAGTCATGTACATTCTCTAAATTAACCCAAACATCTGCCCTTAACTGCTTAATGAGATAATAGACAAAAAATTCTAGAAGGGTACCAAGGACATTGATGTTAGCCACTGTTATTATTTTCCTATTGCCATTGTGAGTTGGTCAAAACATAAATAAATGGAATCTGTAAGATCCCTGCTTTGGGTATCTCTCCCTAAAGAGCTAAGTAAAGAGTCGACTAAATGTGTACTTCTTCTTGGTGATGCATGGCCATACAAAAGGAAAGAGACATTCATGAATCACTTACGATTATATTTGTATGAACTCCAAAAAAGGAATATGAACTCCAAAAAAGTACTTTTTATTTATGATGCCTCAATATTTTTCTCTGTATTTGAGCAAATCTGCTTGTTGAGAGTGAAAAGTGAATGAGGATGATGGTGGAGGTGGGGGTACTGGTTAATAGATAGAGATCTGATATGGATGTGGATGTAGATACAGCTATCACGATTATTAGCTTTCTTATATAATTGATTTTTTATCTAATTATAAATTTATATTTCACTTCTAGCAACATCATTCTCTAAAAAAGAAATATTTTCTAATGCCTGAATTTTCACTATCAATATGTGTTTTTGATGTATTTGACAGTATGTTTCATGCACAGGAAGAAGATTGAAAGGTTATTTTGGCCTTAGAAAATTAATGCATTAACATTATAAAATTGAAATCCTGTTCTCGTGCTTTCTAATTCGTAAATCATCTTATTTTCTATTTATAAATCCAGAAAATATTAGCAAAACTTTTAAGTCAACCATTGCAATTTAAAGTCCATTACACGTTTTCAACTTTATTTATAAATCTAATGTGTTCATTTTTATTTTTAAGTACTTTCATTCTCCAATAAGCTAAGCTTCCCAACCACTTAAGCAACTCCTATAAATCTAATAACTCAAAATTATGAGATATTCTAACACTTTTCATAGATGTGTAAAATTTTCTCAGACTAGTCAACTTAGAATGACAAGCAAAATCAAATTTTCAGTTCCACATTTTAAACTGGAATCAATTTAATCTGTTAGATACTCTACACTGTCAAATTATACTTTAATATGCCAAATTCTCATAAGTTTTAAGTGATTAAAATGTCAAATAAGCTCAGGTTATTTCCAAACTTAACATGAAAATATGAACACCATGAGTTATAATTTGCTTCCTCATGTTCAGAACTAAGTCTGTCATTTCCTGTAGTGTAAGTCCTCACTCATGCATCAGTTCATTCATTCGTGCAACCTGCAATGCCTACTATGTGTCAGGCACCATTTGAGAGGCTGCACCTAAAAGAGTGGAAAAAATAAAAAGATCAATGTCCTCAACTCATGAAACATAAATGCTATGGGAGTGCCAGGGCAGAGAGAATAATAAACACATAATTAAATTCCGTGATATTTCAGAAGATTGTCATGGAGAAAAGGTCCTTGGATAGGGAGATCCTGAGTTAGTTACTAGGTTGACACCTGAACAGCATAGTCAGCAAAAGACTCCTGGAAAAGATAGCAACTGGAAAAAGACCTGGAAAAAAGTAAGAGACTTACCTTGTGGAATCCAGGCAGAGGGAGGAGCAACTGCAAAGGCCCTGAGAAGGGAACGTGGCTGACATATTAGAGGAGGAGCCTAAGGCCAGCATGACTGGAGCAAGGGAGGCAAGAGAAAGAGAGAGAGCATAGCTCAGATAGGAAAAGGGGTCCAGGCTGTGGGAACCCACCTGGTCACTTACTCTAAATGAGAAGGAAACTCAGGGCAGTGCACTCTGGATAGGAATGTCATGATGTGACATGAATGAATGAAACATTTAGCAGGATGAGTCCAGCTGCTGTACTGAGATAAGATACTCGTATGGGGTGGGAAGTGCAAGAATAAATACAAGGAAACAGTGGAGGCCCATGGCAATGTTCCAGGTGAATAGCAATGGTCGTTTTGACCAGGGTGGAAAGGAGAGGTGGTGAGAGGTAATCAGATTCTAGCTTTTTGGAAAGAGACCCAAAGAATTTGCTGATAGATGAGAGGTGAACGTAAAGCATGACCTCAAGATACTTGGAAGAGAAAGACGGCTGTGTATGTTTGGAGTGTGTTGAGTTTGGGAACTCTATTAAACATCATGTACAGATCCCGAGTGAGATCTGTAAGCCTGGACAAAGTGTTTCTGTATGAAGTAGATTTGGGATTGCCTACTTACCAAGTGAATCGAAATGACATTAGCCAACAAGTCTCAGAGATGTGGAGCATCAGGTAGTAGGAGGATTTTTTTTTTTTTTTTTCTCATTCTCTTCCAGTGGAGGAATATAGAAAAGATCTCTAAGGCCCTGTTCTTCAAATGGAGTATTTCAGCCCACATCCCATGGATTCAACTTATGCCTAAATTAATTATTGTCAGTGTTTTTTAAAACCATTTAATAGGACATGGTTTTTATTGTCTGATGCTGTTCTGAAATCTTCACATTCTTCCCATTCTTCCCCTCTGACAGAGCCACTATTGTCATGGATATTTAAATGAATTTGGTTGGATCTTATTTCTACCTCATTGAACTTTCTGGAGTGAAGGTCCCACCTCTAAAGTAGTTCAACCAAAAATCTCTTTATCAGACTTTCCTTTGGTTTTGTTTTTTGGGGTCTTTTGTTGTTGTTGTTTTGTTTTTCATTTTGGAGATAAGCTCTGTCCACTCCAAACTTTGAAGTTGAAATATTGTGGGCAGGGCTAATACATTAAGATCAACCACAATTTGTTCTTGATCTGAAAGAGCTCTGCTGGAGAGAAATATCTTTTAGCCTTCCAAAAATTTAACAAAGATTTCCATTTGAATAAGCAGAGTGTTCAGAGATCAACTTTGCCCCCCCCAATTGTGGGGCTGTTGACCCTTTTAAAAGGGTAACAATTTTTTCCATACATATAACAATAAGAATATGCATTCATCATCTCTCAGAACTCAGTTACAAGTTACCAACCACCTCCACCATGATCCACATTCCCAAAAAGGAGAAAAGTGCTTTCTGAGGATTCCAACTGGTGTTCCGTAAATTCACATATGACAGCTTGTGCATTTCACTGGCAACAACCGCCCCTTCCCTAAGTTCCCCATAAGGCCATTTCCTCTATAGGTTTAATAAATGCTTGGTGATTTGGAGAGAATGGACTAGTTAACTGTTATAAGGGGCTACTGGAAGCTGGAGCTAAAATCTGAGCAGAGGAGGAAAGAGGAAATTTTAAGCACAAGACTGCCATCTAGAATCACAATCAGAGGGCCTGAATTCCTCAAAGAAATTCAAATTCATTAAGAAGAGTGAACTGGCATTTAGTATCATTTACATAAGAAAATAGAGACAGGTTCAACCAATGTGCCTGTTAAATACAAATCTAGTATAAAATGGCTGAATGATGAGGTTTAGCACTGAAATGAGTACATTTTCAACCACTTGGAAAACTTCTGAGGGTTCCAAATAATGAAGGTTTTCTGTAGAATAATACATTATTATATCTATAAGGAAATGTCAAATCCATTTTCTTTTAGTGGAAACAGGTTCAAGAAGGTTAGATGATTTTTTCAATATTACACAGCAGGTTAATGTCAGATCTTGATTAAAACTAAAACCAAAATATCCAGGATGGAGTTTTATTCAATTCACATTTTGAATGAAGATTTAATTTTCTATTTCTTTTTTTTTAATTTTTACCACACACTAATTGTGCTGTAATTCCTTAAAGTAACTGAAAATGAGATTTACCATTTCCCTCAATTACTCCATAAAATGCTTTATTTCCATTTGTTCAGGATCATCTGGATGTAGTTTTATGTTTCAAGGATCACGTGACCTTAAGCCAATTTTGGACTTGGCTATTTTTGCCACATCTTTAGTGTTCTGTAATTAACTAGATTGCATTATTTTCACTTTTCTTGAGGCCTAATTTTAAAAATCTCGCTGCATTTCTTCATTAAGTAAGTCTGTCTTCTAACTGGCTGGTTTTGCTATGTATTTTTAAATTTCTCTTTTCTCAAATGAAAAGCTTACTCCTTGACCACAATATTCCATCTTCAAAGCTTGGAGTGGACAGAACTTATCTCCAAAATCAAAACCAAAGCAAACAACCCACCATTATTTCTTTTAATGATGCACTATATGTCTTAATGGATGTGTATTTTGTTTCATTTACAGTCTCACTTTTTTATTCTTAGTATAAACTTTTCTAACCTACAGATAAATTAAGGTATTCAATAAATCAGAAAAAAAAAGAATTTAGTAGTATACAAAATTCTCATGTTCTAATTTCTGCATCAAGAATTTCTTTTCATTTAGATATCTAGTTTGCTAGTAGAATATTTAATAATTATAAATCTAGCATTTTCCCAAATACTTTATTTTGGGAGGCATCTTTCTAGAACATTTTTCTATTCAATCTGACAATAACCTATTGTAATAAACATCATTTGTATAACCAGAAAGTTCAAGCACCACTCACTAAGGGGCAGCACTAAATGTTAAACATATTTCTCATTTCTTCTTCTTCCAAAATGTTCCATAGTTCTACATGTGGAATGGTGGTAATATCCATCTCAAGTGTTTTCAGAAGGCTGTAATGATGATCATGAATCAACAGAGAAAGCATTTTTAGTGAACATCATCTAACTACTGAAAGTCAGTTGCTTGATATGACTTTTTTTTTCTCATTTCAAACATTTGTGATGTAAGTATTCCAGAAATATATTAAGCAGTTCAGAGTATTTTTTGTTTAAATATTTTATTTACTTATTTGAGAAAGAGAGAGCACAAGGAAGGTCAGTGGAGGACAGAGGGAGAAGCAGGCTCCCCACTGAGCAGGAAGCCCTATGCAGAGCTCAATCCCAGGAGTCTGCGATCATGACTTAAATTTTGCTTAAATGATGGAGCCACCCAGGCAGTTACGAGTATTTTTAATAAACTGACTGCACATCTTATAATCTTCTCATGATACCCCAGTATCACCACCATGCAGGGGAATATCAGATCATTATGTCTCACCCATGTATCACCCTGTGCTTCCTGTCATGTGAAAGTTCTCCAGAGATCAGCTGAATTTCCACTCTATACCTGTGTGAGCTTTAATGTTCTACTGAAATGTATGCAGATGTGGTGTTTCCTCCTTCTGCTGGGTTGCCATTCCATGTGACTGTCTTCTCTCCACATTACACCTTTTCATTCTTCCTACCACAAATTGCAATACAGTGCCTAGAGTTGTGGGTGGTAACAGTGCAGGAGCTGTTAAGGGCTAGGTTCTCAGCATAATGAAGTTGGTATTTTTGCATTGGTTTATGTGGAGCAGAGGATTACAGGTCTTAGAGTCATTCCCACCACATTAATACATACTAGAGCAGAGGAAAATTCTTTTATTTTTTACCTTCTCCTGTGGTAAGGAAGCATGTTGTGGTAACATTCATGGATTCTAGGATCTTCCAGTTCTACAAAGAAATTCTTATAATTATCAGCTTCTTTTCATCCCTTTTCCCATAGAAGAGGCATGTTTCTGTGTTATACCAGGATCTAATTTCCAGATTTTGTGATACAGAATTTGATTTGGGGCAAGTTAAATATTTTGTTTTAGTTGTTATTTGTACATTTGTATGTTTTGTCTTTCTTTCCCATGAGTACAGACACTCACCTGTTTTGCTCATTTTTCTTTTCCCTGTGCCTAGAGCGTGCCTAGTATATACTAAGCATTTAATAAGGAATATTTTTCAATTTTATTTATATCAGCAATTACATTTATGTTGTTTCCTAGCCATGAATAGGGAGAAAAATGATTTGCCCAGAGAAGGAAAATGAGAGCAAAAAGACCTATTATTTATTTTGTGCCTTTATATTTCAGGCACTGTATTAAACATATTATATTTATCTATAATGTGTAATTTAATTCTTGTAACTCCCCAATGGAGAAATCATATATTAATTTAGCTATGTTAGGTAAGTACTCCAAACTTTTATAGATTGTAAATGGCAAAGTCAGAGTATAAAATCATTTTTCATGACGTATAAAGGTTTTTAATACTGAGTTTCTAGTTTGATCAACATTATAACCCTACAATAACATAGATCAGTTTTCTAAAAAAGAAACTGAGACCAGAGAGGAGAAATAAGCTCCCCAAAGTTAAATAGTTGGTGTGTAATTTAACATTCACTCTTAATAAAGACCGTTAATGATAAGCTGGAATCCTATTCTTCAGACTGTGCCAAACCATCGGCAGAAGCAGCATTTGGTAGCTTATTGGATATATCATGTATGAGCCCCTACTCCAGGAAAACTAGAATTTTCCTAGTAATTTGTCTTTCAAGAACCAAATGAGATACCTGGATGGTGGTGGATCTAATGGAAGACAACAAGCAACTGTACAGGCCAAAGCCAGGCCACCCCAAAGTGTGCCACCTTGGCATATTGATGATTCTGAATTAAAAGTTACTTAAGAAATGAAACAACCAGTATAAAAAGAACACTCTGATCCAACTTTGTCTCCAGAAAACAGGAAATAAATCTACCATTGAAAGGTACCCTCTTCTGTACCTGAAAGTAAGGAGACATTCTTATCACCAGAATTGGTCTGGGATATTAAATAAGTAAAAGTACAAGTATTGTTTATATAGCCTTTTTGGCTCTGGATTTAATATCCCAGACCAAATTCTTTATAGAATTCCTTACTACTTGAAGCTCCCAAACAACTGAATTGTTTTACCAATCCCTCACAGGTTTGTTTTTATCTTTGTCTAAAAAGTATAAAAACTGCCTGCCTTGGTCATTTCTGAGTCTCAATTTCATTATTGGGCCTCCTTGTGTATGTAATTAAACTTTGGGACTTTTTCTCCTGTTAATTTGCCTCATGTAAATTTAATTCCTAGACAAGATAGAAGAATCTTAAAGGATAGAGGAAAATTTTCTCCACCACTCTCCCCAACATAGATTGTATATGACAAGAATCCCCACTTAACAGACCTGTCCTAAGCCAATCCTCTACAATCAGTTGTGCTAATTCCTTAGAGCATTATTAATCTAAATTTAAGAGACCCAATGAAAGGATTCAACACATTAAAATTTAAGGTTGGAAAATTTTGGCATACAGCTTCAGGACAAGACACAATATGTCACAGGAATTGTAATTTCTTTGACTTCTTCTCCATCTAAAATGAGATAAAAGGCCGATGGAAGGTACTGTTGGCACTCTATTAATGGATGCTGATAAAAGTCTTGCTTTGGACAAAAGAAAGCTGCTGAAGAAGGCATAACACAATAACACCTCACAGATGGCTCCTAGAACAAGCAAGGTGGGATGGAGAGGGTTTGGTGATTAAGACACAACACTATGGAAATTTTAGCAGCTGAATCTGTTCTGTTCCTCATGTAGACACAGTATGAGAGTAATTATTCATATGTAAATTGTGTGATTTTCCTCCTATTGTTAAAAAAATGGTCTTATTCACTATAAATAAAAAATTCAAACAAATAAATCCAACTAAACATTATTCTGTAAATTCTCTTAAATTTTCTCCTCTCTCTCTTTTTGCTTTTTGTTGTTGTTGTTGTTTTCTGTTTTTAATGGCACTCTCCTTTTAGATGTGACTTTGTGAATAAAAAAGCATGTAACATCTGGAACTGCTTAAAATCAATTTCTTTTCTCCTTTATTTTTCTGTTCTATAACTAAAAATGGACTTTCCAATTTGCATCATGCTTTTTCCCCCCTTCTTTTCCTTTATAAAATAAATAAATAAATGCCATCTGGTCTAACAGCTCAGTTGCCAATTATCAGCCTGAGGCAATCCAAAACTGCCAGATAGTCAACGCAGAAAATATGGTTTCAAGAAGAAATGCTAACAGAGCCCTAGCTGTAGAATGGCTTGGCACACTGCCAAATTACCACCCCATGCAAATACTTTCTTATCTCCTAGGGACTTGCAAAAAAAATCCTTGCAATCTGTGTTATGGTGTCTTAGCACCTTGACTTATCTTAATGAAGATGTCTTAAAGACTCAACTGTTTCATAGTTAATGAAACATATTGACATCTCAGAAAATCAGATCAGCACTCTTCCATTGGAGCTGTAGAATTTGGAAGTAAATGAATTTTCAACTTGTTCATTTTATGGGATCACACTTCCTTTTTGGCTATGGCCAGTGAAGAACAGCAGCTCTTTCCTGTTGTACCTGGTTCAACTAAGTTCTACTGGGTCTATACATAGTAGTTATTCACTTTTAGTCAGTCTCAACTGAAATTAATCATTTGGCCTACTTGACTTCAATACTAATTTTGTTGTTTATTTAAGTTACAACATTGGAAGGTTTAGAGTCACTTCTCTTTATTCTGTATACGCAAAGCCAAAAAGTCCTGAAAATTTCACTCCCAATACTGGCCCTACTCATTTCCATATCTGCTGCCACTAAACAGATCCAAGTTATTAATATTCCTTACCTGATTTCCATTCTAAACCTTCTTTTGTAACTTGTTCTAACTCCATAGCCAGTGTGGACTTCTGAAAATATAAATCATACCACATTACTCTTCTACTTAAAATGAAGCAATATCTTTCTGTTTTACGTAAGAATAAAATCCAAAATCCTTAAAAAATAAGCTAAAGTTTTTCTATGAACTGATCTTACCATCTCTTACACCATCTTGGTCCTTTAACTATTTCTTTTCACAAACTAATCTGTTAGATCTGTAAGAGCAAATACCATGTCTACTTTGTTGAACATTCTTAACTCAGCACCTAGCAGTGGATGGCATACAGTAGTCACTCAACAAATATTCTTTGGATTAATTCAAATTGAATCTTAGTTCTTACTATCTTTGTAATGTTAAATAGAAATTCTAATAATTCTTAGCCTAAATTTCCTTATTTTTAAGATGAGACAGCTAATTACTTCTGAGTTTTGTTGGGAGGAGTAAAGGAGAATATGCTTGTAAATCTCAGTTGGATCCACAAAATAAAACGTGTTGCATGTGCACAAGTACATGTAAGAAACCTAGACTGGCATGGTGTAGAAAACTTCTTCAGGAGCCTAGATTTGTATTTGTCCAATAAATCTCTCTTTTGTTACTCAACACACACATGCCCATCATTTTCTGCTTCTCTGTATCCCATCACTCACCTAGTCAATGCAAACCTTGGCTCCCAATCTCACTTTAATATATGATCTATTAGAGGTTTGTCATCTGAGTTTTATCTTTCTTTCAAGATGTTCCTTCAAATTACATCTTCTAGCTTCATTTACATAACCAATATTTCCCAGTTTACACTTGTGGTCCTCTGTGTGCTCTATCTTCCCTCTACTCTAACATGTATCACACCATACATGTACACTATTTTCCAAAGAAACCATCTACTTTATTCATCCAGCCCAGTATCTGCTGCATGATTCCTAAATAAGTATGTGTGAAAAAATAAAACCACAAGTTTGAGGTATTCTAAACAACTTTGAGGTATTTGTCCCAGAATACTTATGTGGGATATTCCAGTCCTGACTGAGCCAGTCTTTGTCACACTTGATAAGTGATATATTTGAATGGTAACCAAACAAAACTTTTACATTGAAATATTAGTATTGTATTTGCTCTTCTTGCAACTTTAAAAAGGGGGACATGGGACTTAGGTAACTTCCTAGGGTATCATTTCTTTATCTGAGTAATAAAGGTAATAGTAGCCACCACATAAAATTGTGTGGTTAAACACTTTTACAGTACTTATCAGAGAAATGTCCATTAATTTTCTTCTTTCTATCTCTTCTTACATTAGAATGTGAAGAGAGGATCTTACAAACATTTACAAAATATGCCTAAAACATTTTAGGTGGACCCATCAATATGCACATGTTCATTTTATTACAGAATGAGGTTGGGGTACCCTTCTCCCTTGAAATGCTGAAGCTTCCCATCTTACACTGCATTCAGGTAGAGATGAAGGATGGTAGAAAGTCCTTCCTGCCACTCATGGAGAATTGCTTTGAGCCATCAGGCATGAGGCTCAATTATCCTTACTATCTTACTTTGCATAGATAAAAATGTTGTGATTGCTCATGAAATTAAATAGCATCCTTTTCAATCTGTTGACATTGATTGGCTTGATGACTTAAAATAATTTAAAGAATAAAATGGAAATATGAAAGAACTGAATACATTCCAGACAGTGTTTTTTATAGCCAAGAGGGTATTTTCACACTCCAGGTGTATAGATGAGCATTTTGTACACAGCAAGGCAGGAAAGAAAATGATAATTATAGTTAAAGGACTTGTATTAGATTTGTTAAATTATTTCATTATTATAAATATTATGACTTTTTTTATCCCATTTCACAACTAACCAAAACCTAAATTTTTTGTTGCTACAGGCAATAATCTTGCTATCTATTATTTACCGGGGTATTGTTGACTTCCTGAATATAATTCCTTCCTTGAAACAACTATACAAATCACAGAATAGCTCATTCATTAAGATGTAACTGGAAAGAACATCTGCTAGAATTACGGAAATTTTGAGTGAAAAAAATAGGTGATGCATTATTTGTGTTCAGTTTTCATGTCCATATTGCAACTTGAACTAACAAGCTATTATTATTTGAATACATTTCATAGACCTTCTTAACTGATGAGAAGAACATGAATTCAGTAATTCATTTACTCAAAACATTTTTATGTACCTACTATGTGCTAAACACAGACTGAAGATACAGAGATGAAAACATCATTTTCTTAGCAACAATCATGATGTTTACTCCAGTATATCACATATCAATATGTAAATTGATAATAGTAAAATGTGATAGTTTCTGTGGTAGAAACATTATGTAAGAACACTGAAATGTCCAGACACCTGAATGGCTCAGCTGTTGAGCTTCTGCCTTCAGCTCAGGTCATGATCCCCAGGGTCCTGGGATGGAGTCCCGCATCAGGCTCCCTGCATGGAGCCTGCGTCTCCCTCTGCCCGTGTATCTGCCTCCCTCTCTCTGTGTCTCTCATGAATAAATAAATAAAATATTTAAAAGAAAACACTAAAATGTCATCAACATAGGTGAGCAGCCCAGATATCTTGGGGCAGTGGGACATTGAGGAAGAGGAGGTTTTATTTATTTTTATTAAAAAATTATTTATTTATTCATGAGAGACACAGAGAGAGGCAGACACAGACACAGGCGGAGGGAAAAGCAGGCCCCCTATGGGGAGCCCAATGCAGGACTCATCATGGCCTGAGCCAAAGGCAAACACTCAACCACTGAGTCACCCAGGAGCCCAAAGAAGAGGAGATTTTAGAAAGAAGTATTTGAATCTCGATAAATAATTAGAAATATCAGGGCTGATCATGAGAAAGTAATGGGAAAATCAAAGCATATTTTAAGCAAGATGAAGAATAATTTGGAAGACTAAATGTATGAATAGGCTCTTTTTAGGGAATTTTAAATCTTTTCTTTTTTTAAAATCTTTTATTCTGATTAGAATTATATGTGTGAAATAGAGAGTGGTAGAGGATGCTTCTTGGTGTAATAAAGATCAATTATAAATTATGAAGGGCTTCCCATATTAAGATGGGAGTTGGAATTTTTTTTTCTAGAAAGTTATAGGGAGTCATTGAAGGATTTTCAACAGAGATGAGATGGAATTGGATATTTGTTTGAAATTATTAGTTTGACAAATGTGAGGAGGGAGAACTGGGGAGATCCAGGTGAGATGCAGAAACCAGATGGAGATGATACTATAGCAACTCAAGTGAGAAATGGTAAGTCTTTCAATAGAGGGATCAATGTGTTAAGGAAATAGACTCTACGTGGTCTGAACATTCATCAAATGTTGTGGTATTTGTCAAGGCTTGGAATTGGACAGGTAGATGAATGATTCTACCCTTGTGAAATATAATAAGAGAGGAGTTTGGATCACTAAGATGAGATCACAGATTTTATCTAAGGAGTGTTCTACGGTATTAATTTTAGTTGCATATGAATTTCTTTAAAGCAAATCATGCTGTATCTTATCTACTTATGAAATCATTGGGTTCTAAATTACTGGTGTTTTGCCTTTGTTATATTAAAGAATTAGAGATTTAAAGGGAAATTTACCATCATATTCCATCAGTGTCATCTTACAGAGAAGCAAAACAGGGCTCAAGGAGAAAAAATATATCCGGTTTCCAAAATTCCTACAAGTGACCAAACTGATTACTTGACCAAATTATCTACAAATCCAGGGTCAATTAAGGGTCAAACAATCCTATTCCTGATTCTTTACCTGATTCTTTCTTTACCTCTGTCCTGACACCATGAAACAGTGTCTTCTTCAAGTGCTACCTCAGGCCTTGAATCAATTTTGAAGAAAGCCAGAAAAATCCCAAACATATGTTATATGTGGTTTCTAGTTCAAAATATGTTAATAGAGAGAAGACAACATGTCTAAGTGTACCCCAAAACACCACTGGGATTTGCTCTTTGCTGTGACCTACAGTATTGCTTTTCAGAGACAACCCTTGCTTCTCTAGATTACAGCCACAGGATGCTGCTTACAGCATGTTCAAGATGTAGGCTGTGAGGTTGAAAGGGTAGGAGTTGAACTCCCCAGGAGTGATCTTGGGCAAGGTCAGTACAAGGTTTTCTACTTCCCTAAGCCTCAGACTCCTTCCCTGTAGAATAGGAATCATCAAGGCGCACATCTCTCAGGAAGTTCAATTAAGACAACATACGTGAAATGGCATGGGCTTTGGCCCATGTAAATCCACTATTCTCTCACCATAACACTTACCAATTATTTAATCACCTTTCATAATATTTGGTTGTTGTTATTAAACCCTCAAGTTTGAGTTAATCCTCTTTCTGTGTGGCCTTGTGTTCTCTATGTACCTGTGATATTGTGTTTTATAGTAAGAAATATGTATCTGGTCTTCATCTCCATTTCTGGCACAGAGCTCCCAAAACCCTTGGAATTTCCTAAATTATGAAAAACATAAAGATTTTTTTTGTTATTTTAATGAGATGACTTTTGTACCAGACCCATGGATGAGGATTAGTTGCTAGAGCTACCAATCTTGGGATTAGAGGGTTGAAACTTTAATTCTCACCCCCTGATCTCCCCAGGAGGGGAGAGAGGTTTGAGGTTGAATCATTCACCAACAACCAATGATTTAATCTATCATGCCTATGTAATGAAACCTCCATAAAAGCCAAGAAAGAGAGTTTGGAGAGCTTGCAGTGCAGTGAACATGTGGAGATTTGGGCAGAAAGGCACATTCTAAGAAGTCGTGGAAACTCTGAGCCCCTTCTCATATACCTTGTTCTATGCACCTCTTCCATTTGACTTCTCCTGCATTATACCCTTTTGCAATAAACTGATGATATAGTAAGTAAGATGTTTCTCTGAGTACTGTAAGCTGCTCTAGCAAATTAATCAAACATGAGGAGGAAGTCTTGGATATCTCTGACTTATAGCCTGTTGGTCAGAAGTACAGTTAATAACCTAGACTTGCAACTGGTGTCTGAAGTGCAAAGAAGGGTCATTGGAACCCCCAATCTATAGTTGGTCATTCAAAAGCACAGGTGATAACAGATTGGTGTCTGAAATGGAGGAGGGCAGTCTTATACGACTCAACCCTTGACCTGTGGAATATGATGCTATCTCCATGTAGATAGTGTCTGAATTAGAACCCTAGAACATTCATTTGGCATTCAAGAATTGCTTGGTGGTATAAGGGTAACCTCTCCCACATTAAAATTAGGTCCACAAGCCTCCAGAACAAGTTTATCATGGACCTATAACACTTTATTGTAGATATTGGTTGGTAATGGTTTCAGACTAGGGGTCTAGTAGTTGAACTGTGTTGAGTTCCCTAATGGCCACTGGTACCATTTATCTTATTTCCCAAAAATGATCCCTAAGCTCTTTTTACCCTGGTTTTAATCTCTGAGATCATCTTCTCTGTTCAGACACCACTTTCCAGGTCTGATGTCTGGATTTTCATGTACGTGTCAAGGCCATGAAACCCCACTGGTATCTGTCATCACTGAGGTCATGCCAGTTCTCAGTGAGTTCAGGCACAGGAAGGTGCCACACCAGGGTGGGCCACATCATCATTACAACCATAGCCCACCTACAGTCACTCCCACACTACTGTGCTTCCTCCATCAGAGATTTCCTGAGCTGTGTTTTAACTCTAGACCCCCTGTTTCCACTCTCATTGTTATAATCAGCCACAGCAACCTCAGAATTTTCTGAACCCCTTGGAGAGCTTTGTCTTCTTCCAGAAACGTCTGAATGTCAAAGGCATGGGCTTTGGAACCAGGCACATGATACAGGTTCAAATCCCTACTCAGCTCAAATGATAGATATTGACTGGGAATTTCCCATGGTTAAAATGCTTAATCACACTCTCTCTCTCTCTCTCTCTCTCTCAAATAAATAAGTAAATAAGTAAATAAGTAAATAAATAAATAAATAAATAAAATATTTTTAAAAATAAAATAAAATGCTAAGTCACTCTGAGCCTCAGTTCCTCCTACCTAATAATGGGGAAAATCATGCTATCTCATAAAGTTATAGCGAATGCAAGATGTGAAGATCTAAGTATCGTGCATGTATTTATCTCCATTTGAAGGGCTGCAAACCTGGTTCAAACCACCATCATTGCAACGCTGGGCTTCTGCAATGGAATTCTAACTAGTATCTCTGGCCAGAACAATTTAAAACTCTAAATCAGGCTCCCCCTCTTTAAACCCTCCACTGTCTTTCAATTCCACTTAGGATTAAAAAAAAAAAAAAAAAAACAATAACAACAAACACTCACTGAGACAAGGCTCCTTCTTCTTGCCTCAACTCCAACCTTCTTTCTGAGACTTCCTACCTTGCTCATTGTGTTTGAAACACACAGACTTTCTTCCTGGTCTTCAAAATGGTCATATTCACAAAAGCCTCGGAGACACACTGGAGTCCATGTGCCCCAACTTTCATTCCCCATTACTTTCTGTTATAGCTCATGTATTAGTCTCTGCAAACAGCTTGTTACTCTCTGAATTGTTAAATTTTCTGCAGTGCCTGTCTTAAATTTTTACTTATTATTTACTTACTTATTTATATGATCCAGTTATTTTTCCTTCCTGTGTATGTCAACTTTATGTGAAAATAGACTTTGGCCTGTTCCAGGATAGCAGAGATGTTTAGAACACAGGTGCTTAAACTTTCCAGAACTGATTCCTTTTTTTTTTTTTTTTTAAGATTTTATTTATTTATTCATGAGAGACACAGAGAGAGGCAGAGACACAGGCAGAGGTACTTGACCCCAGGACCCCAGGATCATGACCTGAGTCAAAGGCAGATGCTCAACCACTGACGTCCCCCAGGTGCCCCCCAGAACTGATTCTTGATTCACTTCTTAATAGTTGTATGGCTCTGAGTAATTTGTTTAACCTAGCTCTTCTCTAAAACATCAATTAATTACCATGTGCCTCATTTAGAACATACCTAGTATATAGTATTCTCCATTAATGGTATTATTATAATTGTTACCATCATCCTCTCACCTCTAGGAGTGATAGGCACACAGAAGGTACTCAACACATATGTACTGGCATAGTGCTTAGACCACAATCAGTGTTCAGCAAATGGAGTGTGTGTTGGTTGTGCCAGTACTACTACTAAAAAGATCATAATAATACCATCATTTATCATCAACAACATTAACAATTCTGAATGTCATCACTTTGAAAAGATGCCCAGAAATCAAGAACTCTACTATTGCTTGCTATCTCTTCTTTTTACCTCCATACACAGATATCCAATATCTATAAGGTATTTTCAAGAAGCTGGAAATACAGAGATTAATAAACCAAAGTCCTTGTCTACAAAGTTCACATGCCAATGCAAGATATAGGCACTTAAAACCATCTCCCTGCTATTACAGAGATGTGGATAAAGTGCTTTGGAATTTTAAGGGAAGTTAGTTCCTGTTTCTTCCTAAGGGGGGCAGAGTGTTTTCACAGAGTAGGCCCCACATGAATTGCAGTTGGAATAAAAATAAGGAATTCTTCAAGTAAAGAGGACAGAAAGGCAAGTACAGGAAGATAGAAGAGATCGTCATGGGTCCAAAAAAAAAAAAGAAAATCACTGTTCAGGGAACCACTAGGTATCAGGAGGGTCTGCAACAGTGGACAGTGAGAAGGACCCAGACTGTGGGGATTCAACTATGTATGGAGGTCATATCAGCAACTATAGTGGTTTGGAGACTGAGTTTTAAAATAAATTCAATGAGGGAACATCAGAGGTTTTTAGAATGTGGAAGTCAAATGATCATATTTGAATTAATGTAATTACCTTAAAGTATTAATTTAATTAATTCATGATAATTAATTAAATAAGATTAGTACTTTTTTTTTTTTTTTTTTGGTTGAGCAGGAAGAGTAGAATTGAGAATAACACTTTGAAAGTTTCTTTATGGTATTTATAAATGTAACTGGGCTGAGATGGCCCCAGTGAGGAAGGCAGAAAGGAAGCAGATTTTCAGAGTATTTAGGATAGAGGGTCAAACAAACTTGGCAGCCCTGGGGACATGGCTATTAAAAGAGGGAGAAAGCCAAAGACACAGTGATATGTCTATTTTGGAAGATAGAATCCATAGGCCAGTTGTGCATATAGGGAATAAAAGATTAGAAATAGGTCAGTGGCGCACAAGTCGGAATTTGGAAATGCTACTTTTGATTTGTGAGGCACTGAACTGCAAATTTAAAATTTTAACTTGTTAGTAAAATATCAACTGTTTTCTATGTGGGTATGTTTGTTCAAAGGTTTATATGTAGGACAGCCATGTGGTTTGGTGAAGACAGTGCCGGATTCTGATTTTTTACCCTGGAGCAATTAATAATATTATCTCTTTTTCATCACTAGATCCTAGTTTGCATCATTATTATGTGGTTCCTCAGGTATGAGTCAATTCAAAACTAAAGAATTGAGAATCTTCAGCCTCAATAGCAGTTTATAATCTGGTACAGAAGGCAGACATATTTGAATACAATTTTTTAAAAAATGTTACCAGATTGAAGAAAAACAGGAATAAAACGTGTCAGGATTCCAAAGTCAAGAGACACTTTAATTCTTATCCGTGCTTCATGGCCAATGCTACTGTGATGCTGAGTCAATAGACAACCCTTTGTACAAGGGCTTCTTATTAAATGTCATTCTGGGAGGATGGCATCCAGGATGCATAGCGTGACGTCTTAGATACTCTGAGAATTTCCACAAATGTAGTGTGAGGTAGGTAGAATTATCTTCACTTAGAGAGGAGGACCCCAAGGCTCTGGCAGGTGAAGTCACTTGTCGCATGGAGGCGGAACACAAATGTCTCAAGCCTGGTGTCAAAAATTGCTTTCTTTCCACTCCACCAATTTCCTTCTTCTTTAGAGGACTGCAGCCCTGTCTGGAGAGGCTGAGGGGAGAGATGCATGATGCCAACCCTCTGCAGTGAGAGCCCAATTTTGTCAGTGCAGAGGAAGGAAAGAGGCCTCTCAGTGGGGGCAGTGATTGCTGTTGAGCAAACATGAGTGAAACCCGCCCAACGTCAATGCAGCTAAGCAGACATATGATTCAAAGTGAGCCAGGAAGATGCTATAATCAACAATGTCAAAAGTAGCATTCAGATCAAGCAAAATTAAAAACTGTCAGAGACGACTGCATTAATAAATCATTAAAAAAGAGATCTCAGGCAAGGGCTGCCCCTGCAGTAAAGTGAAAAAAGCTGAATTCAAGTTTCTCAGAGAGACTATGTCCATTCCTTAAAGAGAACATCTTACTTTTCGACTGTGAGTGTTTTGATCCAAAGCAGCACATTTAGTGACTGATCAAATGACTACACATAACACAGCCATTTATTTCCTGAGACTTAATTGTACCCTCAAAAAGAATGAAGAGCAAAATCCATTCATTGAACACCCGTTTATTGATTTTCGACTCAGACAAACACAGTAAGGAGTGCTATGTATACAGAAGTGCATAAAGCAGAACCCCTGGCCTCAAGGTGCTATGACCAAGTAGAATCTAAACCTTTGTGTTAAACCTCGTAAATGATACAGAAGATAATATCAAAAGAGTAAGGATATTTGAAAAAAACAAGAAAGAATTGAATATGACCCTTGCAGCTCCCTTTGAGAAGAAAAGGAAACAACTCTGCCAAAATGTTAAAATATGATTTCAGGGATCCTACTCAATAGGATAACCACAGCATCGACCACCTGTCTTACTCAGCTTGGGTTGCTATTAAAACAAAACAAAACAAAAGAAAACAAAAGAAAACAAAAAACATAAATGGGGTGTGTGTGTGATTATCAACAATCAAAATATATTTCCCACAGTTCTGGAGGCTAGAAGTCAGAGGTCATGATGCCGGCATGGTGAGGTTTTGGCGAGAATCCACTTCTTGGTTTCCAGATGGAACCTTTTCATTATGGCCTCACATGGTGAGCACTCTCCTGTCTCTTCATGTAGGGCACTAATCCTATTTATGAGGCCTTCACTGTAACTACCTCCCAAAGAACCCACCTCCTAATACCATCGCTTTGGGGGGTTCAGATTCCAACATATGAATCTGGGGGGAATCCCAAACATTCAGTCCATAAATCATCCCAAGTGGACTTGTAAGAAAGAAAAGAGATATTAATGACCATAGCAGGACAATAGACATAAACTGGCACTGTCCCAAATAAATAGACACGAAGGACCAATTGCAAGTCATTGGATTCAATATGAGAAACCTTTACTCTTTAGGAACCTGGGATACATTTCTTTGGGTTTGACAGGTACACAATGTAGGAGCCACATACCTTACTCATTTTTCTTTGTCTTTTTCTCCGACTCTAGTATTATACCTAGATGAAGTTTGAGTACTTTAAACTACTCTTCTTTCAGGGTAATATCCTTACCTATTTACTTCTTACTGTGATAAGATGTAGGAAAGGATTGTGGCAGCTGCTTACATTAAGACTTCATTCCAGATGTAACCCTTACTTATTCAACTACTAGTCTTCCTCAAGGGATTTTGGGCCCTCATTGAAAGGGATGACCAGTAGATTCTTTTGCTGGACTACAGATGTACTAAGAAATTCGTTGTATTTGTTTCATACCACATCCCATCTTGGTATTTTACAATCTGGATTCCATTCCAATTCCTCTACATAAATGCCACTACAACATTCAGCAGTAATGCAAGTATGCTGCATTTTATGGTTGTTTGTTATTTCTATTATGAATGTCACAATGATATGATGAAATTATGTCTTTCTTTTTCTATTAGAGTCATCAGGGAAATCTCTGGATGTGAGTTACTGGGTTGAAATCAAAAGGAGGTGTTCATCATGTGGAAGGTAGGTTCTATAGAACCACTAGTCCACAGGTTAAAATCACATGTGAACCTGCTTCACTGAAGCCAAATGAACACTGGTATATAATTCCCGCAACCTCTGGTGACACAGACATTTTTAAAAGTGCTACTCTGAGACGATCAGTCAAACCATGGTAGATGGGCCACAAATTCTACAAAAAAAAATGAGTTCTGTATCGTTCATATACTCCATTCTTATTTTGGAGATGAAAAAGAAAATCCTTTCTTGAGATATAAATAAAGATTTAATAGCTTCTTTAAATATTAAATAGCTCCCTTTGTACAATGTATTCCACAATGCTTTAATGAAAAGAGCCTGAAAAATTTTGCATTTCCTGTAAATCCCGTTTTCAACTAACACGGTCTCATGTTTAGCTACATGCTTTCTATAACTAAGGAATGTAGGGAAACACCATCCATGGGGATATAATGAGACTCATAAAATCCACATTATTTCAACCTTACAATTCTGTTCCTGAAATATGGAGTCTCTCAGCTGGAGCTCCCTGTGGTAGTTTTAAATATGACCCTAACATTCTTTGATAATCAGTACCTGAGAAGCTTGATTTATAAGATGGAAATCCTACCTTGAACTTAAGCCTGATACTACAGTGAGATGGGATTTGAAGGTTCTTGGTAAGAAGAGAGTTTATATTGCATTTGGGATGAATGTAAACAATGTGTGGCCTGTGGGAAGACTGTGGTGGTTTTATTTTATTTATTTATTTATAAAGATTTTATTTATTTATTCATGAGACACACAGAGAAAGAGAGAGAGAGAGAGAGAGAGAGGCATAGACAGAGGGAGAAGTAGGCTCCATGCAGGGAGCCTGACATGGGACTTGATCCCTGGTCTCCAGGACCATGCCCTGGGTGGAAGGCGGCGCTAAATGGTTGAGCCACCTGGGTTGCCCACTGTGGTGTTTTTAAATCATGGTCTCAAAAGTCTTTGATGATTCTCTTTGAACAGGTGAGTTGTGTTCCCCATCCCCTTGAATCTGGGTTCTATGGCTGATTTACCAACAGAATACAGTAGAAGTTATACCCTCCCATTTTGGGAGCCCAGGCCTCTGGAAATGCTTCATGTTAAGAACCTAACTTCCATGTTGTGAGGAAGCTCAAACTAGCCCATGAAGAGACACCACACCAAAGATGTGGGTCTTCCAGCCAACAGCCTTGTTTGATATCTGAGCGGATAGACTAAATCAATCACCAGGCATGTAAGTGAAGACTCATTTAGATAACTCACTTCGCAGCCTTTGAGTCTTAACAGATGAAATTCTAGATACTATGGAACAGATATAAGCCATATATGAAGTGCCTTATCTGAGTTCCTGACCCAGTGAAAATATGAGAGATAATCAATTTATTATTTAAACCAATAAGTTTTGAGGTGGTGGGTTGCACTGAAATGGACAACCAAAATACCCAGTAATGCTAACCTATCTCAAAAGTGACTTATCTACCAAGAAAAAAGAGAATTTTATTACCTCCATCAT
Organism: Canis lupus baileyi; assembly: GCF_048164855.1. Taxonomy (NCBI): domain Eukaryota; kingdom Metazoa; phylum Chordata; class Mammalia; order Carnivora; family Canidae; genus Canis; species Canis lupus. Next base: position 34,091,000 of record NC_132851.1, on the reverse strand, counting down.
TTGGTTTTCAAACTTCAAAAAGACTATCTTCACTCTCTGGGCTCTGAATCTTAGCTCTCTTTATTTTCTGTTTAATAATGTGCTGGGACAAATCTGACTGTAAAAATAAAAACTATTGCAACCATATTATTTTATTTCCTCTTGTAGCCGATCATGACAATTGCTTATATAGTAAATAATAAATGTGTATTGAATAAATGAATGTGTGATCTGAACCATATTGTGAAAATCCACTGTAAGAATAAAGTGCAATAAAAAATTTAGACATTCCCATCAATAATCCCATTATATTAAAACAGTATGTGAAATAAATAACCTTTATGATTTATGTGTATTTCAAAGCATCTTATTTTATAAGATTCTCTACCTGAATATATGTTTAACCTAACCCTTCAATATGCTTTCATCTTAAAAATAACCTCTGTTTAAACCATTAGTATGAACTATGTCTTTAAGGCAGTGATCATTTCTCTTCATTCTTTCCTTCTTTCCTTCCTTCCATCCAACCTTCCTTCATACCTATCTTCCTTCTGTCTGTCTTTCATTTAGAGGTCACTCCAATAAGAAACAAATGGGCATGTATTTTTTTCATTCAACTTTTTAAAATTTAGGGGTAATTTCAAATTTATATTTACCTATAAGAATTAATGCAGGGAGATCCCATGTACTTTTTTGCCTAGTTCCACCCAATAGTGACCTTTTGTCAAGCTACAGCATAATATCCCAGCAAGGTTATTGACATAGATACAATCAGATCTTCTGGAGAACATTTCAATCACCACGATGATCCCTCTTGTTGCCTGGTTTTAGCCACATATATTTGTCTTTCATTCTATCTTCTCCTTAACAATTGGCAACAATTAATTTGTTTTCCATTTCTGAAATTATTTCATTTGAAAAATGGTCTATAAATACAATCACTTGATAAGCCTTTTAAGACTGGCTTTTTTCATTCGGCATATATCTCTGGAAATTTACACCAGTTGCTACATTATTAATACTTTATCCCTTCTTATTGCTGAACAGTACTTCATGATATGTACAGGCTATAGGTTGTTTTACTATATAAGGGCATCAAGGTTGTTCTCAGTTTGGGGCTATTACAAATTAAGTTGTTAAAAACATCAGCATATAGGTTTTAACATGAATATAAATTTTTATTATCTGGGATAGGTGTCCATGGATACAATTGATGGATTATATGATGTTTACATTCTCAGTTTCTAGAAAAACTGCCAAAATGTGTTCTGGGAGAGGCTGTCCTCTGTTATGCTCCTATCAGCCATGTGTGAGTGATCCAATTTTTTTCAGTTTCCTCCCAGCATTTGGCGTGGTCACTATTTTTAATTTTAGCTTTTCTGATAGGTGTGTTGTGATATCTGCTTGAGGTCTTAATTTGCATTTCCCTAACAGCTAATGATATTGAAAATCGTTTCGTGTGCTTATTTATCCCTGTTCATCCATTTTGGTGAAATTTCTGTCCATGTTTCACACCTCTTTGTCTATTTGGATTAATGGATTTTTTCATTAATCTTTTTTTAATGGTTGAGATTTGAGAGTTCTTTATATATTCTAGATACTTCAGATATGTAGCTTGCACTGTAACTCATTTTCCTTTGCTTTTTACAGAGTCCTTTATAGGGCAAGTTTTTTCATGTTGACAAAGTACAATTCATCTGTTTCTGTCAGAGATTGTAACAAATTGGTGTTATTTTTCATAAATGTTGGTAAAATTCTCCAATGAAATCATCTGGGTCTGAAAGTTTCTTTTTGAAGACTTTTTAAATTGTAAATGTGACGTCCTTAATAACTATAAGGCTATTGGAGGTTTCTATTTCATATTAGATGAATTATGGTAGTTCCTTATTTTCAATAAATTAGCTCATTTCATCTCAGTTGTCAAAGTTTTGTATTTTCATTGTCATTCAGTTCAGTGCGTTTTTAAAATTTCCCTTGAGACTGCCTCTTCATTTCCTGAAATATTTAGAAATGTGTTATTTAGTCTCCAACTGTTTGGGATTTTCCTTTTAACTTTCTGTGATTAAATTTGTAGTTTGATGTTGGTATGTTCAGAGAATACATTCTGTATGATTTCAATTATTTAAATTTGTTAGGATTTGTTTTATGTCCCAGGATATGGTCTATCTGAGTATATGCTCCCTGTATACCTGACAATAATGTGTTTTCTGCTGTTGTGTGTACTATTAATGTAATGTGTATCTTGCTGTTTGATGGTGTTTATGAGTTTTTTTATATTCTTGTTAACTTTTTGTCTAGCTGTTCTATCAATTGTTCAGAAACAGATGTTGGAATTTCCAAATATAATTGTAATTTATTTATTCCTTCAATTTTATCTGTTTTATTTCACATAGTTTGCAGCTATGTGATTTGATTCATTTACCTTAGGATTGTTATGTCCCTTGGGAGTTTGACTATTGTTTCATAATATATTCCTCTCTGTCCCTGGTGATTATTTTATTCTATGTCTAGTTTATTTGATATTAATGTGACTAGTCCTGCTTTCTTTCACGTAATATTTTTATAATACATCTGTCTCTGTCTTTTTACTTTCAGCCTTTTTATGTCGTTATATTTGAAGTGAGTTTCTTGTAGACAAAATATTGTTAGGTCATATGTTTTAATCCATTCTGAAATTGTCTGTCTTTAAATATGAAAGAACAATAGCAGAATGGGAATCAAAGAAACCTTTTATTAACATCTTAACCAAATAAATTCCCAAACAGGAAACTCTGATAGGAACTGGACTGGAACATATCTTTAACTTAGTTTGCAGACCTAAGTAAGTTATGTTCCTAACCCTACTGTAGCCAAACCTCAGGAATGCTCAGGCACACCAGTGGGAGGACTGAGAGGGTGAGAGGCAACATGGACTCTGGTTCTAATACTTCACACAGCTTACATGTATGTGGCAACATGGAGAAGAAGTGAGCAGGCTATGTCTGCGCTTGAGAGGCCTTGTCCCAGCCCCTCTGGAAAGAATGTTAATTCCCAGTGGGTCAAATTCTGCTTATTGATAAAGCATGGTCCCATAAATGTCCTGGCCCTAGGCACTAATTATTTACTGCTTAATTAGTAAGCAGTAAATAAAAAGAGGTGGAGGACACTGGTGAAGAAAATTTAAGAATCTTCTGACATGAGACATTTTTCTTATGGCTGACTTCTCATTCTTCAGGCTAAATCTCAGAACTTTACATTTCTCTCTCTTCATCTTTTTCACCTCAGGTCATCTCTCCAAAGCCAGATTTTCCAAGAGATTTCTAGATTTCATCATCTTCCTTCTTTACTTACCCTTTCACATATGGCATCTCAAGGCTTTCCTAAGAAAATTGGGTACCCATGGCTCCTTCCCATGGCAGAGTGGCTTGAATTAAAAATCTTATATATGGACTCATTCTGGGCTAAATAACAGCATTCAGGTGCCTGAGATAATTGGAAAGGGACACTTTCCTCTCTTAAAAAGAGCTCTTGGGCAGCCTGGGTGGCTCAGCAGTTTAGCGCTGCCTTCAACCCAGGGCCTTTATCCTGGAGACCCACAGTCGAGTCCCACAACAGGCTCCCTGCATGGAGCCTGCTTCTCCCTCTGCCTGTGTCTCTGCCTCTCTCTCTCTCTCTCTCTCTCTCTGTGTGTGTCTCTCATGAATAAATAAAAAATAAAAATAAAAAAAGCTCTCTGGACACTGCAACAACTCAACAATGGTGCAGATTGAAGTGGGTAATTAATCACCGCACCCTGGGGGATCCAGGCCCACAATACATGTTGGCACAAGAGACCATGACCAGCAAAGTCACTCAGATGCACTTTTGAGAATTCTGTAAGGACCAATTAAGTCAAGAGTGGATTTATACCAAGAATCAAAGAATCAAGTCAAGAGTGGATTTATTTATTTTTTTAAAGATTTTATTTATTTATTCATGATAGCCACACACACACGGAGAGAGAGAGAGAGAGAGAGAGAGAGAGGGGCAGAGACACAGGCAGAGGGAGAAGCAGGCTTCATGCAGGGAGCCTGACGTGGGACTCGATTTTGGGTCTCCAGGATTAAGGCCCTGGGCCAAAGGCAGGTGCTAAACCACTGAGCCACCCAGGGATCCCCTCAAAAGTGGATTTAAACTAAGATCCACATGATCCCATCCGGATATCTCCCAGGAAGTCCACAGTAGAAATGTGCCCCTTTTGCCACATTATTTATTATAGATAAATCAATAATTGATCAAAATAATCCTAATTCAGAAATGTGTTTTTCAGATATTCATTCATCTTAGAAAGACCCCACAAAAAATAGGGTCATCATTCTCTCTCTGTAAACAGAAAAAGTATCACTACGTGATAAGCATATTCATACAAGTTTTTAATTACTTTTATTCAGAACACCAAACTTGAACCCCAGAATGGAATGAGATAGATGGAATGTGGAATGTTGGGAATGTTGTTATAAAATACGGGAGCTTAAATTACTCACTCAAGGCAATGATATTTAGAAGTGATAGTACCTGAATTTGAAACCATGTCTAACTTCAACATGTCTCTTATGTATGTGTTAAAATAGACAGTGGAATCAGAAGGAGGGAGACCCTTCTCCAAGGGCTGCATGGTAAGAAGCACATGGACTTTTTGTTGGGCCCTGGGTGACATATCAAATTAAATATCTCCAACAACAACAGCAAGAGTGGAAGGAGGTAATAGAAAGAAGAGAATAAGTAGAAATAGTGACTCAAAGACAAATTAATGAATGAAATATGAGTAAAACTGATTTTGTTAAGCTTTTGTAATACTTCAAGTATTGTTTAAACTCTGTGACACTTTTCAGGGCCTCCAAGATAGGAACCATGGCATGGCATATGTAGTATTAGGGTGACTGACTCACTATAGTTTAACTGGAACTGTGCCAGGTTTAGCGCTGAAAGTCCATGCCCTTGGAAATTTCCAATCCTATGTGAACTGGGACCACTGGCCAGGCTATTTAATACAGGAAGGATGAGAAATCAATGGGCTAATCAGGACCAATTACCAGTTCTGGTCAAACACTTCCATGATATTTGTCAAGTTACCTGAAATCTCTGGCTCTCAGTTTCTCTACCTACTAAATGTAGATCTCTTTACCCAACTCAGGTGAAAAAGTGCAAGTTCCATGCAAGATCACCCCTGTGAAAAAGCTTTCATCCAGTAGCTTCTCAATACTTTTGTGTTTTTAAGGCTAAAAAGACATCGTAGGGCCAAAAACACAGGTTCATGTCTAATCAGGGTGTATTTGGGAGGCGAGGGTTCATCAAGCAAGGAAGAGAGAACTTCATCCTGTCTAGGAGGGAGGAAGTTGGGATAATAGAAGGAAACGGCAGGTTAGAGATTTAGGAACTGTGGAGATAATGCTTGCCTGCTGCCCCTTGGTTGTAGAATGTCTCCAGGATGTCAGTCACCACTTGACATGAAGACTTGAGGCCTCTGAGAACTTTGTTAGGTGCTCTGCCCCAGCCATCTAAGAGTTGAAGGCTTAATTATGGTGCACTGTGGAGGAAGGAGGTAAGGCAAAGAATGGGGCCCACCACCTAATGAAGACCACATCCCTTCCTATTTTGGAGGTATGGTCTTAGTTTCCAGGAAAGACAGGTGGACCCCATAATATAATAGATTGAATTAGTCACTGCCTTGGTCAGTGGGTGCTCAGATTTAATTTGATTTAAAACAAATAGATTAGTTTCCATGGTTCTAAATATTGTAAGACAAATTGTTACCATCTACTTAAAGAAAAATAAGACATTTTTCTGGACCATAAATATTCATAAAGGATAGTTTAAAGAAAGACAATACCATATAAGAAGGTGAAAAAAGATTTGTCGACTTGTACAGGCAATGGGGAGAGCTGAGTAAGGAACTACCTAACTGTAAATTTCCAGAAAGAAAGGCTAGCAGAGCAGTCCTGCAATTCTCTCCCATGGTAATCCCTGGGACAAAGAACTCCTCTGAGATTAGACACAGAGGCTAGATGGAGAGAAGAGCATATTCAAAATGCCATGTTTATGCCTAAGAGAAGAAACATAAATACACAGGAACAATCTTCAACTCTTGATCTCTCTTCTTTTTCTACAGAAGTCTCTCCCAGGGTCAAGTGAGGAAGGAACCACTCCCATACAGACTACCTTCACTGGTAAGCGACACTTTGGAATGTGCCAACCTGATGAATAAATACCAACTACAGACTCCATCAAATGTCAGAAAAGTCACTTTGTTCCGAAGGGACTACTTTTAACCACATTTGTTACAATCTAATGCTAAATTGGTGAAGAGTGTTAAGAATTAGCCTTCCCTTAATCGGCACTGGCAAGAAATCTCCCCAGGAAAGTTCTTTCTAAGGGAGACTTAAAATTCCCTTAGTGACAGCCTTCACTGAGAGGAGATAGGGCTGGGTCTGATCTTTTGTCTAAAATATTTAGAGTAATTGATGAGAGGGAGGGAGAGAGGGAGAGTGATCATGAGCAAGCGCCTGAGTTGAATGATTGATAATGGAACCTTTCTAATCACATCAGCCCTTTCCAGAGAAGACAGGTCATGGAACATATAGATCCACAGCTACAAGTTTAAGAGTTTTTGACAAATAGCTATAATTTAAAATATAATTATTAAAGATAAGACAGATGTGAACAGCCCGTTTCTTTTTTTATGTAGGAGTCAAACAGGGACAGGGAGAGATTTTGATGCCACAATGGTTCAGGATTGGCAAAGTTAGATCACAAAATACTAAACTAGCAAAACTGAGGTTGCCTTTATCTCCTCAGGGAAAACAATGTATGTCCTCTTATTTGTATCGTCTAGAGATGACTTATTTTAAAGTAGTATTTTATTTTCTGGCTCTAAATGGCTTATGTTTTCCTTTTAGAAGTAAACAAAATAAAAGTAAAATAATAAATTAAATATAAAATAAAATAAATTCTTATCCACATTCAATTCTCAGAATTAATTGCTGCCATTACATTTCCCAATGAAGTTTCCTATAATTGAGATTTTGCATAATCCATGTAGTCACCTGATTTCATTCTCATTTACCTTTAAAATGCACATTTTGCAATGCCATTAAAAATTATTTTCTACATTTAATTTTAATATCTCCAAAATATCCTGTTGTGACTTATGAAATTTGTAAGTCTAGTTTAAAATTTAATAAAATAGGCTAACAAAATATACTTTCTAAGATTGCTATGAGGAATTTACTCTGCTTACTACTGTAAATAATTCTGAGAAATTAATTTTACTGCATAACATTTGTTTTGTCAATTTGCTTTCCAAAACTTCTACATATGTTCTGTACCTTCCCCATAGCCCATAAAGCAAGAAATAATTCCATACTGGAAAAGTCAAGCTTTGAGCCTTATAGTGTTATAAAAAAAAAGTTTCCTTAACCCAAGTTCCTGAATAACTACCACAGAGGTGAATTAGTAGCTAGAAAAGACATATTCAGGTTTGGAAAAATGTTTTTCAATTCTGTTAAGTCTATCAGGTTTCCTGTTTGAATCCTACCACTCTTAAAATTCTGTTCCATTTTCCCTTATAAAGTTTGTTTTGGTAATGGTTGCTTGCTATTAGAAAAATGGAGGTTGCTGATTCATAGAAGAAAATTTTTTCATTGATACATTTTACTACTAATATTAATACTAATGATAGCTAATTTGTACTGAGTGCTTATTACGTGTGGGCACCTTACTAAGGAATATCCATCTATCTATATCTATACCTTTATCTATCTAGAAAATCTCCAAATTTAATTCTTACAGGAAGTAGTGCTATTTCTGGTTTATGACATAAGAAAATGTGGCTCAGAGAGGTTAAATGCCTTCTTAAAGTCACACAGCCATAGAACAAGATGAGATTTAAACCAGGCATAATGACAGTGGAATCCATGCTCTTATACTGTATTGAGTTTGAAACAGAAATTAAGCAATTTCTGTTTCAGTAAGGCTGTGTATGTGTAAAAGGTCAATCACTGGTTTCTTAGAACTTTTATCTTTAAAATTGCCCTTGGCCATGGCCAGGAGAAAAGGATGGAGATTAACTTTTCTCTAATAACATCTTAGGTGTCTTTTTTCTTTGAGACAAGAGTGTGAATATTTGTGGTGATTGTATCTATTTATCTAGATACTTATGTTCCTTCTATCCATCAGTACTAACTCTTTAAATGGTAAATCCTGTGAATCTGATTATTTCCTTAGTAACCAACTAGAAGGTGAGATCTGAATATATTTGTTTTAGGAAAATAATCACTATTTATTGGTGGAGAGATGAAGTAGTATAAAGTGTTGTATAAAACTGGGTCTACTAGTGTTCTAGCTGCAGCTAGATAACATTGTGGATAAATATCTATTCCTCTCTGTAGGTCAGTTTCAGCTGGAAAGTGGACACAATGCTAGCTTTTTCATGAATTATGAGGATTTTATGAGACGATGGAAATTAGTACTTTTTTTGAGGGAGAGAGAGAGAGAGAGAGAGAGCTGGGGTGGGGCAGATGGAGAGAGAAAAAGAATCCTAAGCAGGCTCCACACCCAGTGCAGAGCCTACTGTGGGGCTCAGTCTCAGGAACCTGAGATCATGACCTGAGCTGAAATCAAGATTTGGATGTTTAACCCACTGAGCCACCCAGCTGCCCCAGAAATTAGCACATTTTATAAAGCACAGCAGCATGGTAACAGCATAGTAAATACTTGAAAAAAGAAGAGATATTATGCAATTCTTTCATTTTGCTGATAAAGAAGGAAGGTAATAATACGTGTTCTTATATATGCTAAGTGCAGTACACACTCTATATCAGGTGAGATCACAACACTTTCTGAAATAGATCCTTCTCTAGATGGGATAAGGGAGGTTCAGAGAAATTAAATCATATGCCCTTAGTCATACATGCATATATAACCTAATCAGTAAGTTGGTCCCTCTCTTTAGAAGACCCATGCTCTACCTAAATGCAATGCTTTATTATTCCTTTTCTTCATTTCAAAGGCACTTTCTCCTGCATTTGACTTCCTTCCAATTCTGACCAGGCCAGTTCCTTTGATTTATATTGGGTGACTGTGTGACCAGCACATAAAAGATTCATTTTCTCTACAATGTGTACCGCCCTCCCTGGAGTTTGGGTACCATCCCTATCCCATTTGTAGAAAATATCCTCCTTACTCAACTCATCTCTCTCCTGCACAAAAACTTTGTATAATGGAAAATCACAGCGGTTAAAGCTTCCATGATGCATGGGATCCATCTCCAACCACAAATCACCTGGAATAATTAAAGCATAATGAAATACTATAGTCAGTCAGGGCCTAAAGGAGGTCTTTCCTGCAATATTTACCTCCTACATTAATTCTCTAATTAGACAACTACACTTCATCTTCCCATAAGCCCAGTTCAATATGTTAAATGGAATTGATTATTTTTAATATATAGTTTATATTTGGAATTTAAATAGTTGCTGTGGATGAAGGTGCTCAAGAAAAGGCAATTGAGAGAAAATCCTTCCTTTCTAAAATAATACTAAATTACTTCTTTGGAATGTCTAGTCCAGGCCCCGAGGTGATAACTATATTCTTGCCAGTCCCTTTCATATTGCCATATTGAGAGTCTAAAATAATCATCTTTCAGCAATAGCAACTTTAACAACAAATTGCCGTCTATTCACTCATTCGTTCATCTACTCAGTAAATAAATCCTGACTACTTACTGTGCCAGGCACTGTACTAAGTGCTCAGTATAAATCAGTGAGCCAAGCAGACATGATCCTTTCCTTGCAGAACTTAGATGCTGGCAGAGGAAGCATGCAATTCACTGTCAATGAGCATGATAAAAATGTGGACTAGCTACCATGTTGGAATTCATCTGTGAAAAAAAAAAAAAAAAAAAAGGAATTCATCTGTGGATCAAGGTAAGAGACCTCAAAGGGTGGGGTGTCCAGCAGCCTACAGTTATAAGCAGAGTAGTCATGGGAGCCTGATTGAAAGGTGGGGCTTGAGTAAAGACTTGAAAGAGACTGAGAAGGAATTTAGGCCCCCAAGGACCAGGGAAGGGTCATTCTAGTAGAGGAAGACCAAGGGCAAAGGCATAGAGTATTGGACAATCCACTAGGAGGCCACTGAGAACAGATGGGGGGCCTTGCAGGACATTTGGAGGACTCCAGTATTAACTCTGAGTAAAAGAGGGAACCATCATGGATTTCAGAATACAGGACTGATGTGAACTGTCTGATATTTTATGTGAACTCATTGGTGCCAGGCTGCTGTTGACCTAATGTGTGCGTCCCCCCAAATTCATATATTGATGGCATTAGGAGGTGGGGTCTTTGGGAGGTCATTAGTTTAGGTGAGACCATAATGTTGGGGTTCCCATAATGGGATGGATGCCCTTGTAGAAAGGTGAGGGACAAGAGCTCATTCTCTCTGCCACGTGAGGAAACAGCAAGAAGGCAGCCATCTCCAAACCAAGAGGCAGGCCTTCTCCAGGAATGGAATCAGCTGGTATGTATATCTTGGACTTCTCAGCCTCCAGAACTCGGAGAAATAAATTTCTGTTGTTTCAGCAACCCAGTCTATGGCATGCCATTATAGAAGCCAAATGCACTAAGACACAGGTCCTAAATTAAGTAATTTGTATTTCTCAACCAATCTATGAGTTAGGAGCCACAGCTCTATTTGACAGATAAGCACACAAAAAGTTCTGAAAGATGAAATGTCAAAAGAGTGATGTTCCAGAAGCAACAGAAGTAATATTCTGTCTGCAGAAATTCATTGTAGGCACCCACACCACCCTGACTCTCATCCATGAAGCTTTCCCATGTAGGTCCCCAGATATCTCCACTCCTATCCTCCAGATTTTTCTGGCATCTTCTTATCTTTCAGAGCAGTGATGAACCTGAACGTCCTGGGTATAGTCAATCCTGAGCACTCATTTTAGTATCACAATCGCTTCTCGGTTCTTTTGTAGTTCTTATCACAATCTGTATCCATTTATTTATTTACTTGCTCTTATTCTATCTGCTACACTGAATATCAGCTAAATTACTCTAAGTGATTTGTGACTATCGCACATCTAGCACAATGCCTGGTATTTTGTGGGTGTTAAATAAATATTTATGGAAAGAGAGAGTTACGAACACTTAAAACAATATAAAAATAAACAAAAACTCATTTTTTGTTATTTTCACAAATGAAACAAAGATGGCTTCTTCCTGCCTCCAGAACCACAAGTTCAAGTCCTCACAGTCTAGCCAGAGTTTGCCTTTATTGGCTCATCTACCACCAAATCCTTGTTCCCCTCACAAGAAGATATTTCCCATAAGTCTGGATCATTATTCATCATTAATTATCCAAGAAGCCATAAAATTCTTGATGCACTACTTCTCCCACTAGAATTAAGCTTCTCAGGAGCAGGATCTGGTTTAATTCATAATCTCACATTTTATTAACTCAATGAACATTGAAAAGTACTCAATATATAAACATATAAATTTAAAAAATTAATATCATATAAGACTACATTAATATCATTTATTCTTCTTATTATTTTTAAAATATTTATTCAAAGAGCGAAAGCGAACAAGCAAGGGAAATGTTAGAGGGAGTGGGAGACAAGCAGACTCACCATGGAGCCTTATGTGGGGCTTATCCCAGGACCCTGAGATCATGACCTGGGTGGAAACCAAGAGTCGGATGCTTAACCAACTGTACCACACAGGTGTCCCTATTCATGAACTCAGCACTTTGGTCATGGCATTAAGTATCATTTAGGTCACCAACTGATTCATTCTAGAAGTTTCCTGTAGTGGGAACTATGATTCGTATTTTGTTTTAGAAACAGGGAAGCTGAAGTTCAAAGAGGTAAAGTCAGTTGCCTAAGGAGACTTAACCTAGTAATTGGTGGAGAGGAGCTTTGAACTGAGTCTGTCATAAAAGCCTGTGCATTCGAAGCCTCATCTTTACATGCAGTAGAGGCACAGTTGCCCCTGTTTTCTAGATGTGGAATCTGGTCGGAAATGGTCGACAGAACACCAGGCCTCACATTCTCTCTGCCAAATAAACATCCTTGCCCAAGGCTTAACTTTGTTACTGTGCATCTCTGAGAGCTGAGGGTTCTAGACTTCCCAAGGATAGTTATGCTGAAATTTTATCAAGAACTCAAGGAGGAGCAAGCGCAGCGAGTTCCACGCAGGCATGGATAAGAGCAAAAAGTCAGCACAACTTATCCTCCTAGGAGGTCCCGGTGAATTGAGAATTGCAGAGCTAAATGTGACTATATATATATATATATATATATATATATATATATATATATTTAAATTATTTATTTATTTATGATAGTCACACAGGGAGAAAGAGAGAGAGAGAGGCAGAGACACAGGCAGAGGGAGAAGCAGGCTCCATGCACCAGGAGCCTGACGTGGGATTTGATCCCAGGTCTCCAGGATCGCTCCCTGGGCCAAAGGCAGGCACCAAACCGCTGCACCACCCAGGGATCCCTAGATCTTTTTTTAAAATGAGAACATGGAGGTCCAGAGAAAGTCAGACATTTGTTATACATCACAAAGAATAAACTTATCCCTGCCAATACCAGAAATGCTGCTCTTCTTAATATGATCCTGGAGCTACTTCTATCACTTCCTGAAAGATCCAGGTCTATTTTCCATCAGCAGTTTGGTACCAGGACAGACTGAGTCATCTTCTCTAAAGTGACGTTAAAGAGACAGACACGTGCAAAATGTCAAGTGGCCCAGTTGAAACAGAGGCCTCACTTATTGGATTATTATGATAATGCTGCCAGTTGTAATAATCCCTGCCACAGAACAGACGCTGGCTATTCAATAAAAATTGAATAATGTAGCACGATTTTTTGACATCGCTGCCCCCGCCTAATGGAAACAGCACGTAGGATCACAAATGTACACCATTATGGAGGGCCGTCAGAGAAATTACAGCAAATGTGGAAAATTGGACAGCACATTCAGGTCAATGTTGGGCCTTAAAGGATCTGAAAGGTGTGAGGCAGTAGGGGGTCTGGAATGCTCCCTACCTCTCCTAGTGTGAGGAGAGCTCAAGTGAGAAAGGATCAGTAATCCCTGTGAAGGATACTCAGCATACTCCTCCCAGCCATAGCTTTGGGCTTCTGCTATATTATAAGAGATATTGTCAGAGCCTCAGTGAGGGGAGGGGAGCCTCAGTGAGCCCCTACTGACAGAGAGGGAGTCATGCCTCCAGGAAAGGACAAGTCTACGTGGATACAGTCAAAATTATACAGACCATGCGTATGGTCCATGATAAAGTGCTAAAAGGGAAGCTAAGATTGTAGGTACTCATGGAGCACTCTGAAAACACAGAAGGTTAAGAGGAGAATGGGGTAGATGTGCAGAAAGTGTAATTTCTCCATCATTTTAAGCAGCAGAGCCCAGGATCAACCTTCTATAAAGCTCCTTTTTAGGGGACAGATTGCTATACGAAAAAAAATCAGGTCCTTGTCTTTAAAGGTATAACTACACATAACTGATAAGGAGACACAGAAGCAAGCAGTTGTGATAGGATAATAGTTTTTGTAATACAAAATAGTGTTCTGTGGACTCAGAAAAGGAGCCCCCATTCTGATTGAAGGAAGCAGAAAATTTTGAACAGTGCCAAAAAGATATCCATTTACCACTAGGTTGAATCTAAGACTAAATGAGATAAAGACGGATCACTTTGAGTGTGAACCGACATAGCCAATGGAGGTAGGAAGTCCCAAAGGGTTGCGTGATCCAAGAGTATAAATTAAAGAGGCATCACTGGTAATTGGGCAAAAGAGAACCCTGGCACAGAGGTAGGGCTGCATGTGGGCAGTTTATGTGGTCACAAGAGGGGGCCTGCACTGCTCTGGAGAGGGTCAGCGGGTGCTAGAGAGCCCAGGCCGGGTCCAAAGGGGAAGTGGAAGGACACAGAATACTTTTAATACACGCAATTTCATTTTCTAGAACGCATTTCTGAATGGGTCAAAGCGTGAAAATATGAGACCTTTTACAGATGACATAATTTTCCTTATTTGTGGCAACAAAATCACAGCATGATGGGAAATAGTTCAAAACATCACCTACAACATGCTCTTTTTATTGAATGAGTTATTTTTATGGAAAAGAGATATTAATTGCTAAAATGCCTTTTCCGCCTAAATGGATGCAGGTATGGAGATAGAGATGCAAAGATATATATCCATATCTATATTGATAGTGATGTCTATATAGATATATTTACCCATTTGCTACTTACTTAGGTATCTACATATCTGTAAGTGCATAGAGATATATAGAAATAGATGATGATGATAGATAGATAGATAGATCTAAATACATAAATATAAATATAATATAGATACATAAATATAGATATATATTCTATCAGTTAAAACTGTCTGAAGAGGGACGCCTCAGTGGCTCAGTCGTTGAGTGTCTGCCTCTGGCTCAGGCCGTATCCCGGGGTCCTGGGATCGAGTCCCGCATCAGGCTCCTTGCAGAGAGCCTGTTTTCCCCTCTGCCTATGTCTCTACCTCTCTCTATGTCTCTCATGAATAAATAAATACAGTCTTCAAAAAAAAAAAAAACTTAAAAAAATAAAATAAAACTGTCTGAAGAAACAGGACCAATAAGGCCTCTTTCCCCCTCGGCGACTTTGCTTTTTCTAAGATTACATCGGTCATAACGTGCATGCAGGGGGTGAGGGGGATATAGCAGGCTATTGAGGTGACCCAGGCAAAATAGGTGATAGAATCTAGAGGGAAGCTAAGACAGGGTGGCCAAGTGATAGTTAGAAGCTTTATATAATGAGGAAGCATTTTGTGGCTGGTGTTGACCCGCGTTTGGTAAACCCCGCTGCTGCTGCTGCCTGCTTCAGCTGACATGGTAACGGACCTATGGGCAGTGCTGATAAAACTGCACAATTTCCAAAGCTTCTCAGCACTTGGGAACTTTCTCTGTCCCTCCACTAGGGGATACTAGAACCATGCCTACCAGGAGATGCCAGGTGCTTGGTAACTTCCCCACCTGGAACGGCTACCAGAATGGTACAATGTTGGGCTCTGGGGTCTAATGGAACAGCCCCAAATCAAGTGAGATTTTACTGCTCTGATTCTGTTTCTTCTTCTGACATGCCCTTTACAGGGCAGTAAGCCTTACATGGCCTTACACGGGCTGATGTATGTGGTGGTAGCAATTATCCAGCACACAGGATGTGCTTCCCCACACCTGGCTCTGTTTGCACTACTCTCCTCTAAATGCTGAGAGAATATCAATCACTCGCCCTATGTGATCAGAGAACAGAAATATCAGAGGGTTGCACACACTGCTCATACAACAAAAAAATTGCTAGAGAGCCCCTCAGACTGTAAAACCTCCATCTTTATTAAACTAAAATGTTCCTGTTTATGCAAACCTGGCAGTGGATTTACTCTGAACCTCATTGACTCATCCCAGAGAGGTGAACTAAGTAGAAATCTCTTGACAGTCTTTCTTATAATCACAACAAAGCTTCAACATCAGCTTCAAAGGGTGACCTGCACTATGAATATTAAATATTTAGTTGAACCATATAACATCGCATTTATGTAGGCCAAAATAGTCGAATATTGGCAATATCATATGACTAAGCCTAATGCCATCTTTTTGGTGGATTATGATATTTCTGTCAAGACTAAAAAAAAAAAAATTAAACCAAAAATGTCCTTTTCTCATCCCTGACATTCAATTTAACTTGATAAATATCCAATATTGACTATGAACCAGACATTGGGTATTTACTACAAACAGAAAAGAGAGAGAGAGAGAGAGAGAGAGAGAGAGAAATAATCCTTGCTTCCAAGGGATTTACAGTTCAGTGGTGGAAACAGTTAAACAGATGGTCTCCAGACACTGAGATCTCAAAACTCAAGTGTCTGAGGCTGAGGTGACTGTGAGCTGCTATGGGATATTTTACTGAGAATGGCACCGAGAAAGGTTTCCTTGAGAAGCCAACACTGTAGCAGATTATTATGGCCACGAAGTCAACATCATTGTATAGTGGACATTTGCTTTCATTTTTTGGTGGGTTGGTAAATGTATTGGAATTTTCTTTTTGGTGGAATCCCTCATCACTTAAAGTCTTGGTGGGGAAAAAAAAAAAAAACCAAAAGCCTATGGCCTTCACTAAGAAAGACAAATGGGAGAAAATTGCCCCTCCTCTCCTCAAAGCAAGAGCATCACTATGGGGTCTGAATTTGACAGCCAGATGCTCCACGCTCAGGACATACTGTGAGCAGTTGGGACAGGACACAGAGGCACGTTTGAACTTCACACAGCAAGGAGTGGTGGAGTCTAGTGTGGTATCTGGCAGTGGCTGTGTTTTGGAGAAACGGTGATGCTGGTGTCTCTCTCAGCTTCCTAAATGAACATTTCTGGGGTGTGATCTCCTGAGCTATCCTTCATGACCCCAAATTCCTCACCTTCTTGCTGGTTTGAGTTGGCTGGTTTTCAGTCTTCCCATAATTCTGTCAGCTACCAGAAATCTTTCTACTACATTCTTTCATGATGCCAAACTCCTCTGGTTCTTATTTGTCGGAGTATCCTGCTTATCAGCTTCGGAGTATCCTGCTTATCAGCTTTCCCATAATTCTATCAGCTACCAGAAATTTTTCTTCTAAATAGCTTTTCTACTCAGGCAGAGTTGCTTTCTCTCGCTTACAACCAAGAAACTTAATGATGCAAACCATTTATTAAATGTAATCAGAAGGTGGCAACCCGTGTGCCAGGGTCTTTGTTTTTGCACTGAGTCCTCACAAATAACCCTGTAAAGTGGGCCTTGTCCCCACTGCATGGGAAGAAATTTGAAATCGAGAAGCTATGTCACTTAGAAATTATAGTCTTTGGAGCTGGGCCATCTTACAGAACAGAGATTAACCATAACATCTCTGGTTGTGCTTTCATTATCTAAAAATGGAAATAAAAATAGCATTTATCTGAAAGGAATTTGGTGAAAATTAATTGTTTGTACACATAAAACACTTAGATCAGTGTCTGGCACTAACTTCCCAGTCAGGGTCAACTGTTAGCACTTCTGGGTAATTTGGCTCAGTTCTTAAAGCTGGGGAGTATCAGAACTGGGGTCAAAATATGAATCTTCCCAAACCTACATGCCGGTATCTTCCCATGAGAATGTGATAAGAATGAACAAGTCTCACACCCCAAAGAACGCTTGTCTGTACTGGTATTTCTCCTATTTGGAGTTACAGTTTAGGTGAATAACTTATGATTCCTTGATTTATGTTTCCTCGATTTATCCACATGGACAACAAGAACAGGAATAGTTTGATAAAATATCAAAAATTATAACAAAACACTAGAAGGAGCAGCTCACATGTATTCACTTTTGTATTTCAGGATATAACAGAGAGGTGTTTGTTGAATATTTACAATAACACTCTGAGGAACGTATGTTTTCCTGGGGGGTTTGATGGGGCTAGTGACCAGAAGTCTTCTGTTCTGCTGAAATTTTAATTGAAGTAAATAAGACTGTGGAGATCAAATTATATCTTGATGCTAATAAATATGATATTAAAATATGTTTATTTCTGCAGGACAGTAGACCTCCCTGCACTGAACTCAGGATTAGACAGACTGACACATCAAGCAGCAGACATGGGAGAGGGTGTGAACTCGGCCTGCATGCATTGGCTCATTCTTGCCACCACCCGAATGCCCTGTGTTTACCCTGCTCCGAGCCCTGAAAACCAAGTCTCCCCTCAGCCAAAGATGCTTCTCCTGGAGCCTCAGTTTCTATCTTGGAATTTAACTCTTCAGTGAGGGTTGAAATGGGGATATCTTTCTGTTTCACACTCAACACATATTTATTGAGTCCTCAGCAGTGAATGCTGACAAAGACACACAGTTGGAAGCTTTGGCAGGATTGGGAGCAGGCTAGGACACACTATGGTTTGGATCCATGCTGAGTAAACCATGTACCAGTGTTATGGCAGTAAGACTCTAAATACAGCTTGTGTCCGAGTTAGCTCATTTTCCTTATGAAAACTGATTCAAGAAGCAGGTGGCCTGAAGCTGGAGGCGAAGGATGTTGTGTCTGTGCCTGAGAAGAACTTGGAAGATGATGGTTGACAGATCTTCAAGTTGTCTTTATGTGTTCTTTGCCATTAACCCCAGATAAGAAAAAAGCAGGTTGGCTAACCTCAAGAAGGGAATGTGCAACTCATGGCAGGCAGAAAACCCTTCGACCCTTGATCTGTGTATTTGTCAGCAGAGATCACTGTTAGAAGGAGAGAGGAAGATGCACGGGGAAGGGAAAGGAAGAGATGTCTGCTGTTGCCATTCCAGTCTGCTTTCCAGGGGTCAGATCAGTTCCTGCCCACACAGCTTTCATGGATGAGGTGGCACTCATGACCAGAGCTGGCTGTTTCCCTACCTCTCTTGTCATCTACCTTTAGTTCTTCTTTAATACAGACCAAGCTGATTTGGTGAAGTTATAAGAAGTAGATTCAGAGGAAGCTTTCAGCTCTTCTTGGACTTTAAGCCCCAAATGCCAACCCCCCCTCTGGAAGTCTGCATGGGGGTCTTGGGCATGTACTCCTCTATGTGACAACAATGCTTTGATTTCCATCTTGCTACTATTTCTTGCATGCATGACTCCTTCCGGAACCCTGAAAGAAGGCAGGTCATCAGTAAAGTGTTGCCACACAGTGTTCTAGAATACAATATACCAAACTCAATGGAATAAAACAAAAATGATTTATTGTTGATGATGTATTTGCTAGTCTGGCATTAGATTCAGGCCAGATCTACTCCACATTCCTGCTCTCCTCCTCCTAGCAGCTGCCCTGGCATGTGTTCTCATGATGATGGTAGAAATGCAAAAGAGGTAAGCAGAGGGATGCCTGGGTAGCTCAGCAGTTGAGTGTGTGACTTCGGCTCAGGGTATGAGTCCTGCATTGAGTCCTGCATTGGGCTCCCTGCAAGGAGTCTGCTTCTCCCTCTGTCTGTGTCTCTCTGCCTCTTTTACTCTGTGTCTCTCATGAATGAATGAATAAATCTTAAAAAAAAAAAAGAGAGAGAGAAAGAGAGAGAGAGAGAGAGAGAGGTAAGCAGAGACACTAGATGCTTCTTCAGGCTTAGTCTTGGAACTTTTGATCAAAATCCCCTGCAATCTCAGCATCAGTGAGGTGGCTTCTAATCAGAAGAATTTCAAAGTCAAACTGCATAAAGCCAGGATACTGGAGATGTGTGAAGCACTGGAAATAGTAAGAATCTACCAGAGATGGGTCTCAGGTATTACGAGTTGCCAAGGGTTGTACCACTTAATCATCCCTGAAACTTATCCCTTTCCTAAGACTACACACTATATAAATTTTAGTGCTGTCATTCTTGACTTGATAGAAAAGTGCATGGATTAATAAACTATAGTAATACCTTGATTATCTTTTAATTAGAAATTCATTAAGGGCAGAAACTGGGCCTTACTCATGATTGTAGCCTTAGTGTTTGACATATATATTTGTTGGGAAAATGAATTAAAAACCAATTTACTAAAGTGTTCCAATCCTTTCCTAAGCAGCTTTCCTTTTAAGGTCACTAATGAGCAAAATTATTGTATAAAATTGAACAGTATAATTTTTTCCAGCTGATACAGGTGCTAATTGATAATAAAATAGAGAAAAGCCTCCAATGAACTTGACTGGTATAAGAAGGGACCTACATAATATATTAGCTGGATAATCACAAGCATCAGAAGTAGATTGTACAATGTTAAATGAAAACTTTATAAAGGAAAATTAAACCTCTTTTGATTTGTTGGCAAGGGACTTAGAAACTATTAAAGGGAAATTAACACCATCAAAAATCCAAGTTTCTACAGCACCCATAGTGCATTGACTTTTCTTTTACTGATCACTGTTTAAACTTCCATGGAAGATGGGAGATGGAGATCTTTTCTTAAGAAACGCAATGTGTTGGGCCAGTAGGCTATGCCCATGAGAACCAAGTAGAAAGAGGATGGGCTGTCATGTCATTGAGAACAGCCATGGTGAGCAATGTCCTTAAGAGCACAGAGGAGGGAGCAGGACCTCACCTAGATTTCATCAACTGTAGTGAGACTATGGAGAAGGATATAACAGTAAATATGTGTCTGGGCAGGGAGACAAAGTAAAAATGTACTATATGAAAATTCAAGTTCACCTTGTTGAAAATTGAGCCTCAGAGTTCTCGACATAAAGCTTACTTCCCTTCCCATGGTCTTTAACTCATGGTGGGATACCAGATGTAGAAGTACTCTGTCCTCCAAATGGAAATCTGGGAATTCTACTTGGCATTTCCTCTCCTCTACACCTCAGGACCAAAAAGTCCCATGACCTTTTAAAAAATTCCATCTACTAAATATTTTTACATATACTCTCTTTGCTTGACGTTTAGCAGTTGCACCTGGGGGTTTGAGCTGGTGGCTGTGCCTGCATGTGAGAATCAGAAATGTCTATGGAGGAAGGGAAGCAGGAGGGAAGCTATGGGAATTAGGGGTCTCCTGGGTGACCAGAAAGGATGACAAAATAGTATATCATGAGGGGTGGCAATGTTCCACTAAAGCAAAGGTAGAGTTTTTATGTTTTATGGCCATTTGGTCTTACCATTTATATTTGCAGTTTTAGTTCCATCCAGAAGTGGTTCAGATCCCTGTGCTGGGTCATAGAATAAGGAGGGTGCAGGACTGCTGAGTGTGCCTGTCAGGTTGTTCATGTGGGCAGTTACCATCCAGGAAGGTGGGGTGTGTGTTTGTGTGTTAAGATTGCCTCACTGTTCCACTCAGCTCACTTGAACGTTTTCCTGACTCTAGGCTCCTTACTTTCCTTTTCTGAGAGCATTTGCTTTAGAAGACTTTCAGTTGTAAATATGTTCCTGATCCTTGAGATGCAAGTCTTTTCTCTGCCTCCTACCTGTTTTACTACACTGAACAAAGTCTTTCTAAGAGCCCAGGAGCCACCTCTTTGAAATGCAATCATTGAAGGAGGTAAGAGATGCTCTCTCAGTTTTCTGTGGGATGAAAAAAGCCTAACTTTGATGGGCACCAATTAGCAAACACTGATGGCTTGATCACATAGACCAACCTCTCCTGACATCTTCTACTACCTTCCCACCAGCTCCCACCAGTACTTAAGACCCACCGCCTTTGGTTTCAGTGAGGTTGTGTTCAATCTCCCTGCCACTCTAATAGTCTTGAATAAAGTGCCCTTTGTTTAATTTGTCTGGTGCCATTTTTCTTTGACACAGAATAATACTGTTGGAGAGAAAATTTGTTCTTGGATAATCCCCTGAGCAGAAGTTGCGCCTGGCACAAAAAGCAATGGATTGACTCTGGAGTGAAGGAAAGAGAGTAAACTCAAGGATGACACAAATGCTCTTTTAGTCACTGTCTTGGAGGACAAGTAGACAGTCATCTGAGAAAAGAGGGAAATGTGCAAGAGGGGCACTAAGGCTGATACTCAAGAGGGCCTATCACATGGCAGCTGAGGAGCTGCTTTTATAAACAAGGTGCATGTGCCGCATTGCTGCAGTAGAGATTGGTCTTGGCCATGGAGAAAATTCACCAAATGAAGTTGACACTCCAACAAATGTAGATTATGCAGGGTGAGTGCTCCGCCTGACTGAGGCTCATTATCTCTCAGCAAACTCTGCTCCTCCCCTGGGTTCCCAGTCAGCGGAGGGCATCAATACCTATGCTGCTTCCCAGGTAGAACCCTTAGACATCCTCAGCTGTTTCTCTTTCTCTTATCTTCCATCAATGGCTTCCTGTCATTCCCCAGTACAGCTTCTGTGGGAGGCCAAGACTAGGGAATCAAACTCCTTCTCAGATTATTCTTCTCAAGCGAAGAGACAAATGGATCAAAAGGAAACTTCAAGTTCATAATTTCAGCAGGTTTCAATTCACTTACATGTTAAGGGCTCTCTTCTTGTCCAAAACAAACTTAGAGCCAGAGGTTGTGTCCCCTCACTTCCTTCTAGCATCTTTTCTGTCTCTGCAAATGGGGAAGGAATTTGACCTTTTTCAACTTGCCCCTTTTGGAACAGTAGACGGTTGTGTCTGGGCTCTGGGTACAGTAATTTGTGTACATCACATAATTTATTCTTCCAGATAGCCTGGGGAGAAAAATCTTCTCATTATATGAAAGGATGAAATTCAGACTCTGAAGTTGAGCAACTCATTAGGGATCACAGAGATCATGAGAAGTTGAGTTGGGATTGAAAACCAGGCATTCCAGATTACAAAGCCAGCACATTCACCAAGACCCTGTGCTGCAGGACTTTTTCTGGGGTAATTGCTTCTTAATATATGCAGCTTTTTCCTGGACCTCCTCCTCCTGCCTCCCCAGGATATTTGAGTTCATGAGGATGCTGCACCTTTAGCTTCAGGTGACTTGTTACGCATTTGAGTGCCATACATTTGTCAGCAATTCAAGTTAACTTGCTCTTTCTAGTAAAATCATTTCTAGCAAAATTCTTTCCCCTCAAAAAAATTCAATAAAAACTGAAAGGCAGAGAAGCAAGATTAGAAAGGTTGAAAAAGGAAACTAGATAACCAAAGAAGAACAGTCCCCAAAAGCCTGTATTTCTCTCTCATCAGAGATTTTGTGAAAGGGCCAGATTGGCAGGAATGAAAAGGAAAATCCTTTTTTATTAAGCTCACCTGTATAGTATTATCTCTTCAGAGGTGTTTATGAAAACATTCACACACAGTAAAACTTGCCTTTTATAGAATTTTTATTTTTATTGAATAAGCCCATCTTTATTGAATTTCTTCAACTCTCCATCAAATTTTAAAATCCCTGCCTATTACTCTATCTCTACATAAATCATACCTCATGTCCATCATACTACAACATAGATGCAACTCCTTCCAGCTCCTGGGGATTTGATACAGAGCTGCGTATCATGCTGGGGGAGCATCTATATCCTTGGCCTCCAAATCAACACGCAACAGGGATGCGTGGCAATTGCCTCACTTCATTTCCTGAGGTGGGGGGAGAGCTTGTAGAATGAACTAGAATGCAGGGAAAGAAATAAAAGTCCAATTTTTTAGACAGCCATGATCCATCCTAAACTTAAACACCATCCCCGTTCTGCTGTGTCTAAGTTCAGAACCAGCCCTGGGCTTCTGTGTCGATGATCAGTCCATATCCCACAGGGATTGGAAACAGCTAATGCAAGACAAACACGTAGGGTGGCACAGAGTCAAATGTGACTGAGATATGGCACTTCACTGGGTCCAGGATCTGAGAGTTGAGGACAGCCCTGGCTTTTACTAACAAGGACTAAATCAGATTTTGTTTGGAAGGGCTCTGATGGTAGACAAATGAACTGCTAGTTTTCGAAATGTTATAAACGTAAAAAATTGCTAAAGTATTTCTCTCCCAGACTTAACCATCCTCTGATGTCTCTTAACTCATCCATTCCTTCATCATTCATTGATTCAGTAAACCAATCTATCAGTCACTTGGTTGACAAAAATACAGGTAAACATCACTGATATGCCAATGGAGTATAGATGTGGGATGTAATGGTGGACAAGAGACTCGGTTCTTACTCCAGTACTTATAGTCTAGTGAAGAACACATTTAGGACACAAATATGACATAAAGTCAGGAAGTCCAGCATGTGTATGATGTACAGAAAGTCATAGGTAGGACAAATACAAAACAAACAAACAAACAAACAACTTTCAAAGCTTTTAAGTTCAAAAACCTAATGATGCATTTCTCTTCTCTGGATATACAAGTTCTACATGGGTGAGATCACAAATGGCACAAGGATTTGTTAGTTTTTGGTGCAGGGGTATGTCAGTGTCTAAATAGTGCACTGGCACAACACATTGATACCACGTGTTGAGCCACCAGAGAGAAGAGCTGGCCATATGGGTAGAGATGGATAAATCATTAAAATCAAGAACCTGTATCCTCTATTACATAAAAACTCTCTGAAGATTGTTGTCCATCCTTTTCTAAATATTCCAATCTATTGTCATCATGTCCAGGGAAGCAGGAACATATTTGTCTGTAGTGAACCCCTTTAAGACAATAGCCCCTTGCCTGGGTGGCTCAGTTGGTGAAGCATCTGCGTTCAGTTTAGGTCATGATCCCAGGGTTCTGGGATCTATTCCCATATCGAGCTCCCTGCTCAGTGGGAGTCTGCAACTTCCTCTCCTTCTGCTCCTCTCCCCTGCTCATGTTCTCTCTATCTCTCTCTCTCAAATAAATAAATAAAATCTTTTTTTTTAAAGACAATATCTGCTCATACTCCATGACCCCTTTGATCTCCAGAAGCTCATGTCCATAGGAATGAGGCTTTCCTTTGGTTGCCATAACCCTACTTCTGCTTTCTTCTGATTTCCCCACCACTGCAGTTTTTCCTGCCTGGGCTGACTCTTCTGGAACTCTGGAATTGACAAAGAGCTCTTTTTTCTATTTCTTTCCTCCTCCTCCATTGCCCTCGATGGTGGTTTTTCATGCTGCTTTCCTTCTTTCTACTCACCAGGGAATCCTTTTTCAGAAAGCTAAGGTTGCAAAGGATTCCAAAGCAAAAGAGCACTCTGTGTCTCATAGCCACAAGGATGGCAGGATGGCTACGGATGGAAGTCCATAGCTATCCTGCCATCCTTGTGGGGAAATGATTTAGTGGCAGATTCTCACAGGAGATAAAAAGATCAGCCACTAAAGCACCTCAGAGATGGATTCACTCGGAAAGTTGGTTTCTGAGCTTAGAAAACAAATTTTAGAGGCATATTCTTTGCCAGGTGGGACCAGGATTTGTTCAGGTGAACAAGACATTGAGTGTGGAGGCCAAGAGCAACTTGGTTAATACAAAGGTATTTTCTGTCTTGAGATATGAACCACTCTTAAAGACTCCCAAAGAACTTGATAGAATATCCTCTCAAAATCATTATGACTTGATAGTTACCAAGGAAGGTAAAGGGTAACACCATTTATTGAGTACTACTCTTCTCTAGGAAATACCACATCTGATATTTCATGCGATACACACAACATCCTTTCACACTGAAATTATTACCCACATTTTATAAACAGACTTGACCTGAACTTGGAGGGCCAAAGGAGTTAAGCCATTTACCAAAGTGGCCAAGTGAAAAAAACTGGAATTTGAATTTAAACTGGTGTTTTACCTCAAAGCCTGTGCTGTTTATTTGCTACATGACCCCTGCCTGTCTTTCCCTAACAGCTCGTATGTTCAAGGTAGTTTAGATAGAACATCCCATTTACTTTTTCATTTTAATTCCACTCTCAAAATAAAAATACGCTGGAAATATAGTAAGTCCCCATTTTATAGGTAGAGGAAGTAAATTTCAGAGGGGTTAACAAATGTGTCCAGGTCAGAGCACTATCAGATGGAAGAACTAAGATTTGAATCCATCTCAGAGTTTTAGGCAAGAATAACTGAGGTTGTACATGGAAACATATTTTGTTAGCTACCTACGTAGTAGGAACTCTGTAATTGGCCACTCTTATTGTTGTAGGTGTGTCCACTTAAGCTATGTTAGATTCACCTAGTCTTCCAAAATGACCTCTGTATTCATCCTGCTTGGTTATTTCCTTCTCTTTTTCTCTATGCCCAACTTCAAGGCACCTGCAACTGTAAGAACTTTGATTTATTAAATGTACTAGGGACATCTCCAAGTGCAGTCTGGTACAATGAATAATGAGAAGGATGTGGGCTTCAGGGTGAAATGTATCTGACTGAGCATCCTGACACCATTCACCAGCTGTCTCGTCTTTGGAAAGGCCTTGGACTTCTCTGGGTCACAGCAAATGTAAAATGGGAAATCATACCTATCTCACAACATTGTGTGAGCTTTAAATACCAAAGTACCCACCTAAAATTTGATATTGAATGGGCAGTTAATGTATGTTACTCTGCTTTCAGCCTCATTCTTACATGGATAGCATGAGCACATTCTAGTAGCAGTGCAGCAGTCATTGGAGCCATTGGCGATCTAGACCCATTATTGTCACTTCTCCTTCTGAGCACATGGTATAGCATTACTCCTTCCTGTTTCTGGAAGTTGCCCTTGGCCATCTGACTGATGTGGCCTATCAATTTTAAAAGGAAGGTTTATACCCCATTTGCCACATCTCCTTCCCTCTGTAGTGGTGTCTCTGACAGTGGAACTTGAATAACCGCAGTGGGCAGGAATCCTCCATGAGCCGGGTTGATGTGAAATAGGAGCAAGAACAAGGCTATTGTTTGATTAAAGCCACTGAGATTGTATTTAACCATGGCATAACTTAAATATCCTGACCAATACAGGTAAAGTCTACCTTGACCTTTCCTTCTATTTTATTTCTCCCCAAAAAGACTGGTTTTAACTATTCTTTTCTGTTTTCTGAGAGGCCCAGAGGAGCTTGGAAGCAATCTGATCATGTAACTGAATGATTTATCACTCCCGTTTGGCCCTAGCAAGGATTTGCCCTGTACCATTCATCTCTCAAGATATAATTGGACTTAAAATTAAAACTGCATTACCTTCCAATTCATTGAAAGGAAACTGGTGGCTTTGACTTAAACAGCAGTTTCAAGCAAGGTATCTATTAGGGGACTGTGAAAAATTGTTCTAAGCCTGTTATCCTGGGAGCCAGCATGGGATAAGAATTGTTTTCTAAATGGTACCCAATTGAGCCTGAGGTCCTAAGGACATACCTCAGGATGGGAGGTAGCAGAGGTTGAGCTCTGTGGCCTTCCTCACTTTAGCCCAAGCTGCTCCTTAAGAATTCATTGTGTTCCTGTGTTTCATCACAAGGTTTTGTTTGTAAAAAAACTTCCATTGCTAATGTGAGTCCCCTTTCAAAAGGCGTGGAAAAGGGATTGTGTTCCAAGAATGTGGGAGCAAACCAAAGCCAGAGAAGGCTTCAGAGGACCCCTGACAAATAAGTGTGGTGGCAGGTCAGGCTCCCTCCCGGTCTCTGTTCCAAGTTGGTCTTGGTCCATATCAGAGTCTAGAGATGAGGTTAAACAGACTCCACTGTGAGTAGAACCACCATCAGCTGTTTCAGTGGCTGGAAGCCAAAATGTAGACATCTTGCTACTCAAAGTGTGAGAAGTAGATGCACCTTTGGAGTTATCTGGAAGGCAATTGCTGACATGGAGTTCAGAGTGTGAAAGATTGACACCTATGAGAGGAGAAGTCAGTGAATAGAAAGAAGGTGGGGAGCCTCCAGAGGGAAATGTCCATGGGCCATGTCTCTGTTAACCCAGTGTGACTCCAGGGCAGAGACTACCTGTAGAGGAGTCTCATTGTGGGTAGAAGTGCCCGACCCTTGGGCCAACACCATGTTTGGTCATTGGCAGGAGGAGGATGCTCTATGAAGACCGTCACTTCAGTTTGACAGTCAGCATGAACCCTAAAGAGCTAACATGAAGCTGCCAATTCACTGCATACTTTACAGCTGGACAGTGAGTTCTTTCTTGCAGGAGAATCTGTGTAACACACCTCAGATCTGCCACAGGGGCCCAGCAGCCTCTGCGTCACCTGGGAGCTCGATGGAAATGCTGTATGTTGAGCCCCAGTGGAGACTCCCTGCAGCAGGAGGATCTGCAGTTTACCGAGATATCCAGGGTGGTTTGTTTACTACCCCAGGGTGTGTGAGAAACACAGAATTTGATTCAAGGAACCAAAGGAAGGAGATTAAGTCCTGTGGCTGGTCAGAGAACCAGAGTTCCTAGAAGTCACGCCGGACTGAGACCTAATTAAAGATTGCTTACAAATTTTAGACTGCGTGAGAAGCAGTTGCAGAGCTTGCTGGAAGTGTCAGCTCTAGACGTCAATCCCTCACCTACTGAGTCAGCACACTGGGAGTGGACCCAGAGCTCTGCATTTCAGCTGCATCCAGGTGATCCTGAAGTCATTAATCCACTATCCATCCCTCGACAAGTGACCTTACGACTGGAATTCGGCACCCAGCCTTGGTGCACACAGACAGCTGTGGGGCTTTCAACAAACAAATTAATGTGATTTGTGTGTGTGTGTGCACTTTGGTACTTTCCAGAATAAAAATAGTCCCAAATGGTTGCAGTGAGGATGAAATGATACCAATCTCATTTTTTTTTTTTTTTACATTTTCTCCCATTAAAGAATAAAACAAAGTTCTGAAAATAAAGTTGAGTTTGCTTTTCAGACAGGGAGAAAGGGTCATTTAAGAAATTAGTTTTATCAAGTCTTTGGAGTTGAAAGTAGAAAACCAAGTATATATGCAAAGAGAGAGTGAATTCTGTATGGGGAAGGATGCCAAGAATGGAGTTCTGACAGAGTAGGCGTGGAGGATTGTCAGAGATGGAGCCAGGACTGGCCATTGTTTTAAGTCACAAGGAGGCATACTCCACAGGGCGTCCGAGGAGAACTGCGAGGCTCAGAGTTTTGTGGGGACACGTTTAGATGCACATAGTCTTGCTTTCTTTCTTCCGTTGGTCTTTACACAGACCCTTGTGAGCACTTACCCCATGTAGCCCTGTCTGAAGTACCAGCAGTGCTGGAGGAACAGCTGAGGCCCTGCTCTCAGGAGCCTTGCCCACCGCATGAGAAGTGATGGATAGAAGTTAGTGTGGACTGTTCTAGGCAAGTGAAAACAGGTCACTTAAGGCATTACAAGCAGAGGGAAAGCGAACACAGTCCAAACCAGACTCTTCTCCCTGAAAGATGGCTCAGACCATTTTAGCTAAGTGAGCACAGGCGAGTGACTTGACTTCTCTGTCAAAGCACCCTCACCTGCAAAATGGAAATAATAGCAAGCCTATCTCATAGGTCTTTTGTGACTGTTAAAGGAGCAAATCTCGATAAATCGCTCAGAATAGTACCTGGCATATGGTAAGCACTCGATAAATAGTTGTTATGCTAACAACCGTCCATTCATTCAGTGGAATATAATTCATCCACTCCAGACTCCACTTCAGGAAGATTACAGGTTAAGTGAATACGTAGACGTAATACCAAATGAAGCATAGGACAAGTCTGGATACAAAATTGCAAATATTAAGTGTTCAGAAAGTGTTAACTATTATTACTACTTAAATCAGACTTGGGGAAGTTGTTTCTGGCAGGTACATAATAGGAACTCCTTAAATGCCAATTTCTCTTCCTTGGTTCTCAGCATTAATTTTCCTGGCTATCTATACCTTTGCATTTAACACATCAGCAACATCAGATGACTTTTTTTTTTCCC
The DNA here is from genome assembly GCF_048164855.1 of Canis lupus baileyi. NCBI lineage: Eukaryota > Metazoa > Chordata > Mammalia > Carnivora > Canidae > Canis > Canis lupus. The sequence goes on along the minus strand of NC_132851.1, from coordinate 34,061,749 downwards.
AGCGTGTACCCTCTGCTGCTGCTTCCTCTCATGCCTTTGCTCAGGCATCGCCTGTCTCCTCACTGCTTCTCATGCTCCTTTGTCTGGAAGCTCACCCCCTCCTGCCTGTGAAGACTGTCTGAGAGTATCCTTCAGCAAACCTTTATATAGCCCTCCTTGGAGGCCCAATCACATGTGGAAACTTTCTCTTCTGTGACACTCATCACACAGTATTGTCATGGATTCCCTTCAAGAGAATCCGCGTCCACCTAGAGACTGTAATCATTCCGAGAGCAGAAAAATAATTTTGCTACTTTCCTTTCTCCAGGGACTGATGCCGGATGGGCATACAGTAGCTTCTGATCTGGAAATGTTAAACACGTGCATGAATCTTACTTCTGAGCAGCCTGACCTCTCACTCCTACAAACTCACTCTTTTCATCTTTCTTCCGGAGCTAATTTTTCACCCTAGATTGCTGTCCTCTTTCCATCTTCCCTTTTCATTCTGAAACCCAACCGTTCCTTAGAAATTCAGTCCACAGTGTCTCTCCATATAAAGAGAGGCCCGGGAGCCAAGCAGATAGTAATTAAAATCTGGCATGGCCTGTTCTCGCCACGTTGACTTAGACAAAGATTCTCCACCTTTTCTCTTTATAGTTTTCCTAAATGGGGAAAAAATAAGAACTGAAAGAAAGTAAAGGGAAGAAAAAAAGAAAAGATATATCTATATCATGTAAGGAATAAAAATATTTAAAAGTGTAAAAGTACCAAGAGTACAATGGTCAGCCCAGAGTGGGTGTTTAAGCAACAATTGGAATCCATCTCTAAAATGATTAATCTACTGCAAATTCCCATAGCAATTGCACAGCACTATTCTTCCCTCTAATCTCCATGTGCACATTTCTCTGCATAGCTCACAATTATCTCAAATTTAACATGTCCAAAACTACACTCATCATCATTATTCCAAACCAGCTTCCCCCAACTAGCTAATGCTGTAATCATTCTCCCGGCTGCTCAGACTTGACAACCCAGATTTGTTCACACCCTTCCTCTCTGTTGACCAAAGTCCTTAGTTGCAGATAACAGCGATAGAGCAGGGTAGGGGAAGTCTGTGGGAATGGTCCTCTCCAGGGAGGTAGAGTATCTTTTTTTTTTTTTTTTGAGGTAGAGTATCTTTATCACTGAGATCATTTAAAATTTCTTGCACATGGTAATAATAAGAGACCAACTGATTTTTTGTTAATTTTATTATTGATTTAAAATACTCTGCAAAGCATGTACCCTCCAGTTGCCTAAACCTGGGGCAGACTGCTCCCACATCTCCATGCCTGAAAGGTATGCTTCTGTTAAGGGATATTTGATGGATCACAGAATATTCCTGATGATCACAAGGATATATTGAACTTGAGCTTCTGAGAGCAATACCTACCCTAATGTGGTCTGTAAACACACTATTGCTGCCAAAACCTAGTATGAAGTCCTCTGCTATAGCAAGAAAGCAAGAGATGCCACCTGCCACCTCTAACCCCAGAGACCCTCTGGGTTGTATCAGATATGCTACTATGTCGGAGGAATTCATGCCCAACGCCCAGCCCATGTCCTCCTGGAGCCCATGCCCAATCCAAAGCCTCCTGGAGAAGATGCAACTAGGACAACTTAAGTCTCATGCCTGCACCCAAGTAGCTCATGAAGCTGAGGAATATGATACACACACACACACACACACACACACACGCAAAAGCAGTTCCCACTTTGCACAAGTTAAGTGAAATTCGCGCATATGTCAGAACCATGTCCTCACACTGCACAGTTCCCTGATCACCACAAGGAGATTCGTAAATGGAGGACATGGCTCTGAAATGTATGAGTTTCCATTAACACACCCTCCTTGCAAAAGTGAGGACTGTCTGTGTGTATAGAGACACTGGGAGTATCGGATTCGCAAAGCTGGCCATGGAAACATGAAAGGAGATTCGTAGACTTAAACATTTATAAATGGTGGATTCCAAGAAAATCCTCCCAACCATCTTCCTCCAGTTATTTCCGTCAGAATCCTGCCTCCAACACATTCCTTGCTTTCTGTTCTCCCCCCAGTGCCACAGGTCAGGCCCAGGTCTCACTGACCTGCAGCAACTTGGTGCCTTGTCTTCCTGCCTCTGGTATCTGCCTTCCTGCATTCAGAGTAAATTTCCTGCCACATGATTGTGATTATGTTGCACTCTGCATTATCTGGGTAGCTGTTGGTGACGAGTGGTATTGGTTTAAGCAGGTACACGTGGTCCAAAATAGGAGGGGTATTTATTGTAAGGATTACTATCATTAAACAAAAAGAGTTGCTGAATAATTAAACATCAAAGATGGAAAATAGTCTGGTTTAAGGATCTCAAGGTCTTAGAAAAGGGTGCTGAATTGCCTTCAAGTCTACACATCTCAATGGATTGGACCTAGTGCTTTCTCCATCCATCCTCCTGTCTGCCCTGCTAAGAAAGACTGGCTTCCTCCCCAAGTCAAGTGTGCCTGACCCCCAGCAGCACCTGAAATATAGCTCTAGGAGCAGAGAGAAGAGGCCTTTTATCTCATTTCCTTAATTATAATTATAAACATCCCAGGAAATAATCATATCAACCTCATATAGCACTATTTAAATGCTTATCACTGTTCTGATATTTTTTACCTTAAGTTTTTAATTTTTACTTTTTTGTTTACTCATGTAATGCATACTACAATCTTCAAAGACAGATAATATTATCCTCATTTTAATGACGTGGATACAGAGATATAAAGAGGTTGCACAACTTGCCCAAATTTCTAACACTTGGACTCTTGTATTCCTGACCACCATGGCACATGTTCCTAACCACCTCACCACACTGTTTCACAAGGGAATTAATGGGACAGATTTAGGTCACATGTGGTCCTACCTCCTAAACCAGTGGTGAGAGATATTAAGATGTGGAGTACATGTGGGACAAGAAAGAAGAAAAATTTCCTTAAGGAAGGAGGAGTTATCCCTGAGAAAAGAGAAAGTTCCTGGGCCGAAAATCAGAAAGTATCTATTATAAGTTTCATATATTTAGTGCATCCTCTGATGCCTGAAACCATCTCTTCACTTCATTCCTCCCACTGCTCCCTCCAGAACCCTCTGTCATGGCCTCCTTGCCAGCCAAGCCACTGGTCCTGGCCATTCATAAGGTTCTCCTTCCAGAATGGCATCCTCCCATTTTTCTATACATGAGATCCCTCTCCTCTTCTTCAGTAACCACAATTAAATGGCCTTTCACCGTAAGGTTTCTTGTGGCTTCCTGGGTATACCAAGCAAGGTTGGTACCATGGCCTTCTTGCGCCTTCTACCTACACCAAAGCATTGCAATTGCCTGATTCTTCCATTGGACTATGTGCCCCTACTCATAATGATTCATCTCTGCACTTCCACTGTGCAACCACAACACAGAGTTGAATAAAGGAATGAAAAGAAGAAGCAAATTGAATAGAAGCTACTCAGTCAAGTCCCTTTTAATCATTGATGTATTCTTGATCTCAGGGTTGCTGAAAATATAGTCATGAATATACTACATTCCATACCGCTGTGTTGACTTTATCTAAATTAGATAGTTTTATTGAATCTTCTATATAACCAGCAATTTACAAATGGAAAAAATGAAGCCCATAGAAACTAAGAAAGTTGTCCAAGGATGCATGACCTATATAGAACTAAATCCAGATTTAGTCTCCGAAATATGATTTTTTCCCACAATATTGCAATGTACATGAGAAGAGCCATAAGGCTTCTCTAAAGAAAATTGAAATATAAGGACCAAAAATCAATCACTAGCACTTTGAGCATATCCAGCAGCGATATAATATGACTACCTGTTTAGCAAGTAATTGTATTGATTAACCGATTGATAATCAAGAAACCGCACAGCAAACCCATTAACTGGGAGATGAAAGCACAAAGGAGGGCCTGGTGTTTCCAGAAATGTTGCTATTGATTAGGTTATTGTCAGCCTGGACTTAGAAATGTATGAACCGTATGTGTGAATGGAGTCACCATGTTCCAAATGATAATGCTATCAGGCCATTCAAACCCTGGGGCGCGATCTTGACATTGCTAAGCCTCAGCAGCAGTGTCGTTCTGTCTCTAAAAAAATCACTTGACTCCCAGGGTCCATTCTTCTTCTTGTTTTCACTTATTTGGGAGTTCTGTATCCTTGTAGTTTCAAATGGTCTCTAATCTTGTTTTCTGGTTTCTTTCATCATACGTCTTCAGTAGAGGAATGCATCCTGCAAGGATTGGCCGCTAATGAACGTGCTGCTGTGAACAATACAAAGTCCAAGATGGGCACTGTTTTACATAGTTTTTGTTTATTTATTGCTAAGATACTGCAAACACTTGCTGTGCTCTAAGGACTGGGAGCAGGTGTAAAAATAAGAAACCCTACTTCTAAAATTGCTGTGATAGAAAATTTTCTAAGTTTAACAGGCATGAAAGCATAACTAGTAAAATTCAGAGGGAGGGGAAATGCTCCATGAATTAACTGAAGCAAAGAACATCTGGTTGCAATAGCTTCCACCCTTTAATAGAAAATCTCACCAAGCCTTGATCAGCGAGACTTAAGATGCACACTAAGAGAGAGCACTCCATGCTCAGAGGTGAGGTATAAAGGCAAGCCACATCTACGCAGCTCCACTCAGACAATGCTGGGAGACTTAGGTGCGAGGTCATCTAATGGATTTGGCACAAGGGCAACCCTGACAAATGTGTGTTCTGACAGTATGCAGAGAGCACTTCAGAGTCGTGGGACTGGAAGATGGAGATCCGTGAGATGTGGTATTGGCCGGTGTTAGCTGAAAACAACAAACTCTGGCCCATGTAAGCAGGAAAGGTATGCATTGGAGGAAACTAAAGTATCCCACACATTTCTGAAAGGTTCAGAGACTTAGGCTTGAACAAAGTCTCCCTTCTGTGTCCCAACTCTCATCTTGATTTACCTGCAACTGTCCCAGTTGCAAAGATGAGAGTCAAGAGCTCTGGGAACTGATTCAGTGTGTCCCAGATTTAGGAGTCTCTCATGGTTTGTGTCACTCTCTGATTTTTCCTACTCAATTCCACTCCTTTCCCTCATAATTCCTTTCACTATTTCTTATATCCCAGGAGGAGGGGATTTGATGGGATGAGCACTGGGTATTACAATATACGTTGGCAAATTGAATTTACATAAACCTAAATAAATAAAAAACTTTTTTTTTTTTTTTTTTTTTTTAAAGAGCTCTGGGAACTCTGCCAAATCCAGGTGAAGCCAGAGGATATGGTCTATGGTCACAGAAGAACTGTGCCTACAAAGACACCACTGCTTAGGTCAGTGAAAACAAAAATTACAGTTCTCAGCTCTAATGCTGAGTGTAAGCTGTATTACTAGAACCACAGTGAAGCATCCTAGGAAACAGATGAGGCCATGGCCACTATTGTCATCACTGGAATTAGGGTGACAGAGTCCCTGTTTCCTCGTCTTCTTAGCTCCCAATCAACTGGGCACAACTTATTATATATCCTGAGATCCTTATTATAGATTGGTAAGGGAAGATGTGAAAGAGTGTCCTGGATCTTTCAGTTTAAGAGTAAGAGAATTCTCTGAACACAAAGGGAGGATCAAATGTAGTGTTTCCCCAAGATGACAACTCAAATCCAGGGGCTCCGGAAGTGGCTCAGAGAGAGATGGTGAAAAGCTGAACAGTGGCTCAGAGAGAATATAAATTGTTTGAGAAATGTTTAGAAAGAAATTTGTAAGGTCAGTGGGATACACAGAGCCAAGGACAAAGAACCAATTGTCACCTGAAGATTTCTTGATTTGGTAACTGGTTGGATTTGTTGCAACCTACTAGAATACTTGAGGAGAAACAGCGTACATACAGAGAAAGGCAATGAGGTTAGTTCCCATTGAGTTTGAGGTGTCTTTGGGACATTCAAATGGAAAGGTCCATTTGGCTGAAACAGAAGTGCCACATTATCCTTTATTCATAGGTGGGGAAACTGTACTTGAGGACAAAGTGTAATGAAGTCATGGTAATAAAGGTAGAAACAGTATCTGAACTTAAATCTGATTCTATGTCCTTGCTTTTTCCAGTACTTCATACTGCTAGCATATTTTTAAAGTTTATTTTTCATCTGTGGGTCACCCTGGTGGCACAGTTGGTAAAGTGTCTGACTCTTGCAAGTCAGACAAAACTCTGGGTTTTGGCCCAGAGTCATAATCTCAGGGTGATGAGATTGAGCCCCACATCTGTGTAGAGTCTGCTTTAGATTCTCACTCTTCCTCTTCCTTTGTCTCTCCCCTGCTTGCAAACACTCTCTCTCTCTCCCAAATGAATAAATAAATATTTTTTAAAAAAGATATTTTCATCTGTGTTTTGTGTCATAAATGTGTCTGAAATCTGAAAGATTTCATAAAAGAAGATAAATATTTAATAATTGTCTTGGAAGTGACAGCACTGTATGGTAACCACCTAGAATAAATTCAAAGTGAAATTTATTTGTATTTTCCAGATGATAAAAATGAGGCTCTGAGAGATTAATTTGCTTAACATTATTGAGTTGGTAAGTGGAATTAGATGTGCTTTTCTTATTCTTTTTTGAAGTGTTAAGTGCTTGTGGCTTATGGGGGTAGTTCTCAGAGTGTGGACCCGGGACCAGCATCATTATCATCAACTAAGGACTTGTTAGAAATTCAAATTCTCGGGCCCCGCCCATATCCCACTAAGTCAGAAACCCCTGGGTTGAGGCCCCCAGATCTCTGTGTTAACCATCCTCCAGGCGATTCCAATACATGCTCAAGTTTGAGAACCACTGGCTTATTGTATCTTCCCAGATATGAGAAAGACAAATTAAAAAATGTGCTTCTTCCACTTTGGGATGAAATAAATAATTTAAATGAGATAGCATTTATAAAGTCCCTGGCAGAGTGCTAAGTATATATTAGATTCTCAGTGACTCTAATTGAAATATGATGAACCTAATAATTCAAATTGCAAACCAAACTCCACCAAAGACATTTTAATATACTAAAACTAAAAAAAGCTTTACTTTACATTTATAATGAATTTATGTATTTTGATTCTCAAAATCATTTGTTTTCTTAATGCAATTTTTTCATGGCTTCAATTAATTTAGAAACATTTCGTCCCCAAACCTATTTGATTTTAGGTTTTCTTATCAATTTTGCATATAGCAACAGTTAGAAAATTAAAATCTGGACATCTGAAGTGGATTCTGAAGTGTCTAGATTGATGTTTTTCTGTCCTAGTTAACATTCTGTCCCCAATACACACTCATTTCTCTTTATACTGGAAGTCTAGCTCTTGGAGCAAATTTCTGGTCGCTGAAGAGAATTAAGAGGCTTAAGAGTCACTGTTTCTGGCAATCCAGAGGAGCTTCATGAATTGAAGTGAAGGAAGCACCAGATAGTATCTTGGATCCCCTCCAAATTTAAGATTCCAATTTTCAGTAAAGCATGCAATACGATGGGAGGGGCCTCCCTCAGAGTCACACATCCCACGCTCGGAGCACTCCAAGGACTGCCACCTTCTATATGAGAAGCCAAGGGGTGATGACTTGGTCTCTCCATTTCTTAGCCTTCCTTTATGGAGCTAAGTACTTAGGCACTAGATGGTAAAATTTCCTCCCAGCACTGGCATAATTATAAAAAAGAAAAATTTTCCAAATAATAAAGAAATATTACTTAAGGAAAGGGAGAGAATTCAATCACTAGTATGTTGCGCTTTTCAGAAGAGTATAAATTGTTTCCCTGGAGATGCAGATGTTATTCATTATGCTGTAGATACATTCAGAAATGTAGTTTACCCTGATTTAGCTTTATGCTTAATTGTTTTGAAGACTAATGCAATGCAGTCAGCCCTGCATGCTGCTTTGTTGTTATATTTAAAAGCGAATGCTCCACTGATTTGCCTTGTGAAGTTTCTCTACAGGAAGAGCTTCTAGGTTTGTAGCCACAAGACTCCGAAATGAAGGTATCACCACACTAGGAGATCTAATTATAAGAGCTACATTTTTTTTTTTTGCACATACCCTTGGGCCAGCCAAGTGCTAAAACTCAGAACGATAACTCATTGTTTCTAACCTGCAGGTAAACTATAGAGAATCTAACACCCCATCCTATAAATGAAGACACTATCTCAAGACAGAAACATGATTGCTGAGTGTGCCATGGGAAGTAAAAGGTAGAGTTCAGATCCAAAATTATTTCTGCTTGACTCTTTCCCCAAAACAAACATACAAATAGACCTAACTGCACATGTACTATCTGCTCTATATCAAGTCTTTTATATTTATTGACTTCATTAGCTGGAACATCCCTCAGTAGGTCTTATTATCAGCCCTGTGCTACCAAATAGCAAATAATTTGTCCAAGGCCACAGGAGGAGATATGAGGGAGATGTGACTCTAAACCTAAGTGTTGGAGTTCTGACCCATGCTCCCAATACAGCGTTGATCAAATACAGAAAGTAAAGAAAGTTCACTGCTAAAAATCCAACAAAAAGCAAGCATGGGTACCTAGCTAAGAACAGATAAAATGGTTTCATAATTCCTTCTCATAAATCATGACATTTTGCAATGTTAAGTAATAATAAAGCGTGGGAAAATATCTCATTATATCATGACAAAAATTTTTCAAAAACACTCTAGATCATCTGCTTGCCTTCTAGTGAGTATTAGGCATTCTCTGTCCCTTGGGGACACTGTTTTGGATAGTACATGCATTTGAAGAGAGATGTCCTGACTCAGTGTTACTGCTTTTCTTCTGATAACAACTGTTGAGGAGAAACACAGAACAACTGTTTCAAGTTGTTTTGAACAATGATGTTGAAATATCCATAAGAGAAACCAGAAAAGACTGACATTTTTATTGGAATAAATAAACTTTATAAAAGTTGGATTTGCATTTTTGGATGTTATAAAAATAGATCTTTCGAGGTTATTGTTCAGACTACTGAGATAATCTAGTTTTGAGCCTAAAAACTTTGGGACCAGTTCCTTCTTCACTTAGCAGATGAGAAAAATGACCAGATTGGAATGTTCCAGGGTCACAAAACTAGTTAGGCTGAGAAAAGAATGCATATCTCTTGGACATGAGTTATTTGCTCTATTAGACTTAATCATACCAGAAGTCAGATTATTATACTGCTATGTGATATAAAAAAACTAGGTTCAAATTCCAGCTTCACTTATGTACTAGCTGAGCATTTTGCATAAGATATTTCACTTCTATTAAACTAAACATTAGTTTGTTTTATCTTGAAGATGAACGAATAATACAGACCTCATAAACTTTTTGTGAGGATTAAATAGATCATGTGTTAGTATTTCTAGCATAATGAAAGAGCTCCAAAACCTTAAATTCCCTTTTCTCCCTCCCACTTTGTCTCTCTCTAAATCATGAATAGTTGCAAAGGCTTAGTGCATTGCACAAATAGCACTCTGAGTCAATGAAGGGCTTCTTGGGCATAGACATGCAGCATACCTGTTGTTTTTAAATAGGGATGTCTCCTTGTATTTCGCAAACTTGTAGTAAACCTCTCCTGACAGATAAACTCTCCTGGCAATGTATTTATTTCAGGGAAGTTAGTCCCTGGTCTGCACAGTTGAATTGCAAAAGTAGCTCAGAACCATTTGATATGCTAAGCACAGATGACAAGTGCTGGCAAGGTTAAGAAAATGATTTGAAAAAATTTAGGTAATCTCTATTGAAAATGAGAAAACCTTAGGGTTCTCTCTCCACAAAAGGATTATAGTTATAAAATCCATGAGTAAAAAGCTCAGCAGAAAAGAAGCAAGACAGTAGTGAATTAGAAAAGACCATGAGCTCTGGTGCCATAGGACTAGAATTTGAGTCCCAGATGTATCATGTGTACACCTGGTGGACCTACATGTGAGTATATCAGTTAGCAATTGCTGCGTAACAAATCACCTCAGAATTTAGTGGCTTAAAATACTGCCCATTTTAAAATTATTATTTCTCAGGAACCTATGGGTTAACATTACAGTTCTACAGATCTAAGTTGAGTTTGGTAGAGGTCACTCACCCATCTTTGGTCAGCCATAGGTCAACTAAGCAGATCTTCTAATCTTGGTTTGGCTTTCTCAAATGTTTGGGGTCTCAACAGGGATAACTGGGCTGCCTCAGATTTGTTCCAAATGTCTCATGTCTCCTGAAAGCTAATGTGTGCATGTTCTTACAGAGAAGGTAGAGGAACAGAGAGAAAAGAAGTCTATAAGGTCTGCTTAGGCCTAGAGCTGAGAGACAATGACATTCCACATTCAAGTAAGTCAGCATGAATAAGACCCAGACATATGTATTTTATTGGTATTTTTTTCTCTTCTAGCTAACCATAATACACAGGTAGGTTTGAAGACAATGTCCTCACAGTATGAATCATGTATTGATCACAATACTTTTTGTTAAAATGTTATAAGTTGACCATACAGAAAGTGTGAAAAACAAAGCAAAATAAAACACACCAAAATCTGTCCTTATTAGCTCTCAAAACTGACAATATCAGGGACAAATGTAACTTCTGTCATGTTGGTTCCAAAACATATAGTCTGTCTCTCTCTCTCCAACTATTTTCTCAGCTTCACACAGTGCAAGCCATGCTGTGAATGTAGGTTCTTTCTCTCTGGGAGGAAACTGGCCACCAGCAGTTTCTATAGTCCTTGGAATTTTATTAACTGAGAGAGGGAGAGAGAGAGACACACACACACACAGAGACAGAGAGAGAAAGATAAAACAGAGAGAGGACATCTCTTTTCATAACTCAGACAAATCCTATTATGAGTTCCATTGGTACAACTTGGATCGCATGTCTACCCAAGAGCTTGGATGAGCACATTCAACACATGTGGATGGAGAATGGAGGAGGTGTGAATTCCCAAAAGGAAATCAGAGTGCTATAACCAAAAGAAGAGGAAACAGAGACTGGATAGGCAAAAAAGAACAGATGTCTGTAACAAATGATGTATTCTACAGCTGCATTTCTGCAACATGTTATTATATCCCTTTTCATGCTGTTGTAATCATGTGTTTTATTCTGACTTATACACTGTTCTATTATCTTCTCGAGTACAGGGAAAATGAATTATATCTTGTCATTTTCAGTGTCCCTAGCACTGCATGTGACACTTAAGTAGATCTTTGTTATAACTATTTTTTGAAAAGATTTTGTTAGGAGTTTCAATCTCTGGTTTCTTCTTAGGCTGCTCAATTCAAAAGGTACCTATGTACAGTTCCTCTTTTTCTTAAATTCTGTTAACTTTGGATGCAACCCCCTATTTCTATTGTTCTGTAGAACTAAAAAGTTGGGTGAAATGGAAGGTCTCTTTTGCCCTGACAAGAATCATGCCAAATAGCCTGATCTTTGGGCTTATGCTACTAAATCCACATCCCAATCTTAAACACACTGACTCAGAATTATACCTTCTTGAGGGGGCAGCAGATTATAGAAGACAAAATACTTATAGCAGGGAGCAATCTTTCCTATGCATCCCACTTCTAACTGTGTATACTTCGGTCCACTATCTAAATTTTGGGTGATCTTCCAAACAGGGGTTAGGATCACTAGGCCAGGAGTAAAACTACATAACTGATATCATAGCACTATCCACAGTGGAATGAAGAAAGCAGGACTAACAAGACAGATAGCAGATTAGATATTATAAGAGCGTAGACCACTGGGGGAACATAATATTATTTTACTTTTTCCTGAAAGCTTCAGATACACTGACTTTGTGTGGCATAACTTGTGCCTCTCATCCAAATCGGAATATATCTTCTTGTCCTCTCTTGTCCAAGGTCCCCTTCGGACTCTTGTTCAGTCTCCATCACCACCATGGTGACCAACCGTGCAAGGACTCCACTCAATCATCATGAGGCTGCAAACTATGGGTGGATTTATCTGAGCTGATCGAGGTCACTGCTCTGCCTCCAAAGACAACCACTGGGATTCTAATTCTTCCCATCACTACTAACCCTGACTAATGAAGCTCACCCAAAGGCTCCTGCAGGGCATAAGGGATACCTCAGAGAGCAGTATTTTGAAAATTGAGAATGTTTACCAATGGAAAATAGTAGACAGAAGGAGATTCATAGATAAATTCTGCATGGCCACCTCTTCCTGTATCTGTCAGGATCTCCCCAGGAGACTACAACCTTACTGTAATTTTAACAACAACAAAAAAAAAGACCATAAAGACTTCTCTCTTTTTTTCTTTTTTTCCCCCAACTATAAATATTTCTTAATTAGATTAAAGGTAGTTGTATTTCCTTGGGCTACCAAAACAAAATACTATACATTGAATGACTTAAGCAACAGAAATTTATTTTTTCACAGTTCTGAAGGTCAGATGTCCATGATCAGGGTTCTGGCTGATTTGGATTTCAGTGAAATCTCTTTTCCTGGCTTCACAGACAGCCTCCTTTTCCCCCGTGTCCTCTCCTGTGTAGGGAGGCATACTCTCCCATGTCTCTTCTTCTAAAACAACAATCCAGTCTAATCAGGGACCCATCCTTATAACCTCATTTAACCTCCATTTCTTCCTACCCCAAATGACTGCCACACCTCAGGTTAGGGCTTCAGCATATGAATTTTGGCAGGACAACTTCATAACAGTAGCTACCTACTAAAAAGGGTAAAAGAGAATTCTAAGGTATAAAAAATTAGTAACTACAGAGAGTAACCACTACCCCCTAGGGTTGAGGGGGAAGTAGAGAAGAAAGAAGTCTAGAAGCTCAGAGAATAAGGGCAGGCAAAGCTGATAGGCAGCCCCACGGCAAGAGGGCATGGCCAGCACAGGAACATACTGCCCAGGGCTCAAGTATCAAGAAGCTGGATATTGGCCACTGGAGGGCCCCATCTACTGATCCTTAAGAGTAGCCCACCACTGTGGTGAAGGCTGTCATGTCCTTGCTCACAGATGCCCTTGCTGCTGCAGAGCCATTGGCGGACCCTACTATGGAGACACATGGTCTCGACAGTCATCATGTGCATTGCTGGTTATGTCATTTACTGCTCCTAATTACAGTACCATTAAATAATCTGGTACTAAATAATAACATGAAATTTAACCTGCAATATCTCTGTATAAAATTGTAAGGGGAAGGAGAGAAAAAGGTAGTTGATATATAGACACAAATATACACACAAAACAAGCAAGGAAAAATAGATAAATTACCTGTAGTTGTTTCCACTGTTGCCTGTGAATAGTGGATAACTATAACTTCTTTCTTTCCAGGACCCATTCCATATTTCCACTTAGCCAGCAACTCACTGATCAAAGTCCTTTACTGCAAGCATGCCCCAAAACTTGATTTCTGAGGGGGTCTGTTTATTTTATAGTCTCACCTTATTTTGATCACTCCAGTTCTTCATTAACCTCTACTATTGGTGATGGAATATTGATCACCCAAGAATGTCCCTTGGGTTCCATATATAGCTCTCGTCCTCTCTCTTGTAATACATAGCTACCCCATTTCTTGTTGAAAATTCAGATCAATCACTCCAATTATTATAATAACACCTTCCTCCTCTTTTTGTCCACTTGGTTCATGGCACAAAGATCCCCAAATGGCCAGAGGTCAGTTTCAACCTTCCATTCATTGGAATCATTGTTGTGTCTTCCAATGGAAGTATATCCCCTTTGTGAGCTGATGCCTTTGAGCCATCAGGCTTAAAAGTTGCCAGGATGGGAATTAAAAAATTCTGTGACTGTGGTATTATATATAATAATGAGAGGAGTGAGAGGAGCCCCTCCCAATATGCTTCTTTTTCAGTCCCACCTATTTTAGCTATAAGAAGAAAGCACCATAAAGTACTGATTGAATTTTTGTAAAGCACATCCTCTACCTTGTAATATAGAACTCAACCCTTTAAAAATACTATCTCCAAGCTGACACCATAACCGAGTGTAAGCCAGTCTATCTTCTCACAGACTGAAGAAACATCACTTAAACAAGAATAAGTCATGGTTCAGAGCTGATTAATCAAATCTAATTAGGTGGCTCACTAATTGATCCCAGAAGCTACCGCCATTTGACCTCTGGTAAAAGGGCTCAATACATTCCAACTCCTCTGGAGACAAATGAATAGAAACTCCCATTGGTCTAAACCACATAATTCAATTAATCCACTTAGTGAATTCAAGGGTTAGTCAAATCATTTAAGTGTATTTTGGTTTTCAGGAAGAAATTGAACTGGAATTTATCTTTTCCTTGTCTTTCAATAAATACTGTCTAGATAGCAAAATCTTACATGCCAACTTCAAGAAATGATGCAGTAAGGTTGGTCACTATCTGCTTTAGAATATATTCCTTATTTGGTTTTTCTTCTTACCCTTTTCCCTCACACCCTCCTTCCCTTCCTTCCTTTTTCTTTAATTATTAAAATTGAGCCAAACCATATTTTTTGTTAACACGACATATCTAGATTAACCCATCAAGGTAAGTAGGAATTGGAATCTATAATTATCTAACTTTATAAAATAAAAAGTTATATGACAAATTGGCATAATATATAACAGACACTGGATTAGTACACTTAACATATAAAAATCACCTTGCCAATAAATGAGTAATCATAAACATATAGTAGCAATATAAGTAAAAGGCATGAATACTCCACTCAAGAAATAATACAGGGACATGGCCAATGAAAATATGGAAAATCCATTCTTTTAAATACTCATCAGAGAAATACAAATTAAAGCATCAGTAAGACCACTGATGCCAAAA